>NW_010299317.1:6678-36272 GCF_000700745.2 Antrostomus carolinensis | reverse complement strand
CCCAAACCAGTCTGGGATTGTGTGATTCTGTTGCTGTTTACTACTGAACTCTACTGCTCTTTGGTTTTTATCTCTTTCCTTGGGAGGAGAGTGTGAGAAGTAGGTTGAGTTAAGACTTAACCATCATCTGGGTGTAGGTGGGGAAAGGAGATTTTTTTTTTCCATTGGAATTCTGGAAGCTAGATGAGATTTTTCTGATTTAGGTTTGAAGTCTCAGTCTCTGTCTGAGCAGAGCACTGTTCTGTGTGTGGGTTTGAACCCTCCTTCCAGTTTTACAGGGCTGCCCAGCTTCTGCTCTGGTTTTGTGTTGTAGATACCTCACAGAAAAGAAACACCGGTGTGTGTTGTGTTTGTATTGTCAGAGGTGGAACCAGACTTTCAATCCAGGCTTGCAGTTTGTGTTGAAACGGCTTTGATCCAAGGTGCGGGCCATCTCTTTCTCACTCATCCATGATGAGATCCCTCAGCTGCTGTGTGGAGCCCCAGGAGGGCTGGTCTGTCAGGGAGCATTGCCTTGGGCAGCTGTGCTGCCTCAGATCATGCCTGGAGATTTGGTGCCTGTTAATTAGTCTGTATTAGTGCTTTTGTCAGGCTCTGCCCTCGCAGTGTGCAAACAGTTGTGCAGTCTCTGCACTCTATATATAGAAAAACCCCTCATTTTAAGGACTGAATCCTTCCACCTTAGTCTCTCTGGTAATGAACTATCTGGTGGGAGTTTATAGCTTGGATCCTTTTGGAGTTGCCCTCAGCTCTGGGATTTACAGTGGAAAGACACATTTTTCTCTTGTCAAGACATCTGGACTGTTTATTCCAGCTCAGATGTGTCCTTTGTAAAGGACAGCTGACTGCAGGAAGAGAGATCTGCTAAATTAACAACCTGTCTGGGAGGATGAGACTTATGCTGCAGATAAATCCATTTGGAAAATGCTTTTTGTTTTTTTTCCTGTGTCCTCTTTCTTCTGGAAGAGTCTTATCCATCCAGGATTTGTAATTATATCCCTGAGATGATACAATCATGATGATCATTGCTAGACCTTTCTGGGCTTTATTTGAAAGGAGAGGCAAACAAAACCCAAGGAATTATAGGAAAATAATGGCTATAAAGGCACATGGTTGTGTGGGCTCATTGTGTATGGTCTGGTGGTTCCAAATCTATTACTAGTGTTGTTTCTTCTAAGCAGTTGGTGGTCCCAGATCTTGCTACAGTCCTAATCACCCCCTGTTCTGTGATATTCGGGCAGTTCACAGGGAGGAAGAAGCGGGTAGGAGCTGAACAGGGAAGAATTTATCCACCTCATGAACTGAAATGAGTAGTTGGTACGTGGAAGAGTGGCAAACAACCCTAAATCTGTGTGGCTCTATGAAATTCTTAGTCCAATTCTGAAAGGCTGAGTGGTGGCAGCCTGTTTTCCAGAGCATAAATCTCTTTCCTAGTCCTTTTCATTCTGCTGTTTGTTTGTTTGTTTGTTTTTTTCCTCATGAACTGGAGGGTTTCTTACAGTGCTTTGGCTGTGGTGTGTTTTGGGAGTCTGAAGTGAATGTTTGTCTGCTGGGCTGCTGGAAGGCAACTGAACCTCTGCTGTTCTCTTCTTCCAGAAACATGCAACATGGCAGCAGCCATGGAAACTGAACAGCCTGGCTTTGAAATCTTTGAAACTGCAGGTCGTGAGGAGCAGGTCCAGAGAGAGGAGCAGCCAAAACTGGAACCTTTCTACGTAGAGAGACATACCTGGAGCCAGCTTCGGAAACTGCTCACGGATACGCGCAAGTATCATGGGTACATGATGGCAAAAGCCCCTCACGACTTCACGTTTGTGAAGAAGAATGATCCCGAAGGACCTCATTCCGATAGGATCTACTATCTGGGTGAGCTTGCAACAGCCTGTGCCTCGACTCAACAGTCACTGAACAGTTTGGGTTTGAGACTGGGATGCTTCTGGCAGTTAAATGAGGATGGATTTCAAGCCAGATTGGCTGGTCAGATGTCATGATCATGATCATAGTGTCTCATTAAAACTTGTGATGTAATCTCCCACAGACGTGGTGTGGTTGGAGGTGACCCATTAGGCCTGTGGAAGCTGGAAAAGAACTGTGAGGTGACCTTTGGGGCATGTGTCCTAGCTGGGAGGATAGGTTAAGTCTGTTCAGTCTGTTTTCTCTCACTCACAAGTATGGTATCACCTCTCCAAAAGCTGTGTAGGTTTGATCTCCTTTCTCTTAATTGCAATTCGTGAGTAGAACCTTGTTCCCTTTCAAAGTTTCCTTCCCAAGCAGAGGCTTTAAGTGCAGTTTTGGAAGTCCTTTGTGCCTTAGCTGCTGATGGAGTAGGTTTTCAAGGAACTCTGTGGGGCATAAATAGCAGTGTAGGGCAGGGAAAGCTTAAAAAGTGAATTTTTTTTCAACATTTTTGGTCTTGATAATGAAGAACTTAATGTCATTTATTGTTCTGGGCCTTAGTGCCTCACTTCTGCATTGTTTCACTAATTAGTGATCACTTGATATATCTGCATTTCTAAATTGCAGCTGTGTTTGAAGTGATTTGGCCCTGTAAATGATACTGTGAACAACCTTCTGGGTGGCTTTTTGGGAGCTGGTCTTGTGATGGAGGAAAGCTTTTGTCAAAAGCTGCACTAGCTGAATTTAAATCCAGGAAAAACTGGACTGGGGGAGAAGCAACGGCCAGAGCAAAGATCAAGGAGCCAGAACCATGTTCTAGCCCCATTGCTTGTGGCTCAGGCTGGTTGCTGAAGCTCTGGTTTGTGGTTCACAGAGTCTTTGCGTGTGCTGTGCAGTGACAGAGTCAGAAAGCTGCTAATCTGTCTCTTTTTTTCCCCCTTTTCAAGGGATGGGGGGTTATAATCCTTGAATGATGCTGAGTTCAAGCATGTTGAGGGTGGGTTAAGGCTGACCCCAGCTGAGATGAGCTCTACTTTCCTATGTGCCACTTCCTGAGCGACAGGTCAGACTTGCCTGGCTCCCTCTGGGCTGATCCCCACGTGCCTTGGCAGGAGATTTCAGCAATCTGAACAGCACTGAAGGAGAGGAGCAGGAAAGGGACATTCAAACCCTCCCTAAAAGCATATTAACTTTGAAACACAAACTGCCTCATGCTGTGTTCCAGCCAGGGGAATTAGCAGAAAGGCCCTCCTTGATTTTGAAAATTTATAAAATAAAGGGCCCCCAGGTTTAAGAAGACACAGATGTGTTTCAGGCAGCATGGGGCAAGCCTGGGTGTATTTCCTTGCTCTCTGCCTTCTCCGTGACTTGCCTTTCTGTGAAGCAGCAAATTCCCAGAGCAAGGCTGCAGGGCAGAGACCACCAGTACTTTCTCTGGTAGAAGGGCCTGTGAAACTGTTCCTCAGCATACTTTGGGAGTGTTTGCATTATTAACAGAAAGCTAATACACTTTGTTGTTGTTGTTGTTCTCACTTTCACAACAGCAATGTCTGGGGAGAACAGGGAGAACACGCTTTTCTACTCGGAAATTCCCAGAACCATAAACAAAGCTGCCGTCCTGTTGCTTTCCTGGAAGCCTCTTCTGGATCTCTTTCCGGTGGGTCCTGATTTTTTTTTTTCTTGCTTCTTGGTAGCACAGCAAGTACACAGGCTTTGGGATTTACCTGCAAACCAACGTTAACATTTGGAATTTATTGCCTTAAGACATTTTCAGTTTCTCTGTGTACTTGGCTAACTCTGCAGGCAGCGCAAAAACAAGCGCAGCTTTCTCATCACTGTTTGGAGTTCCAGCCTTTGTGCCTCATAAAAACTGTATCTGCTGGATGATTACTCCTGTGCTGGCAGAAATTAAAAATGTTAATTTGCAGCAGATTCTCTGCTGTGAGATCCTGGGGGTTGCTGAAGGATCTGGAGTCTCCAATAATAATGGTCTTGCAGGGGGAAGTGCTGAGTATCCCTGAGGATCCATCAGTGACTCGTGCTGGAGCACAGGATCCCTTTCCCAGTCACTGGGATGTGTGTCCCCTTATCACCTCCATGCATAGCAAACCTGCACCACAGCAGGTTGGAGGAGGTGGGACAAACCCCCATGTGGAATTAGGTGTGTTTTCTCCCCATGTTATTTCCTGAGGCTGTCAGCCAGACATAAAATTCACGCTGTGCTCTCCTCCCACCGCACCAGTCGTTGTGTATCTCTCCAAAAGTTAGCAAAGACTCTCCTGCTCCTTCTAGAAATAACAAACCTTCAGTCTGAGCTTTCTTGTACCAGTGGATTTTGGGAACAATGCTGGCCTTGCTGTGGGAGAAGTGTCTGTCAGGTTTACAGTTGTGGAGGATCAGGTCATGGCCTGCACCTACAAGTGCTGATGGCAGAGGCACGAGCAGGAACGGGCTTCTAGCTGCCAGCAGGATTCTGGAGGAGGAGTGTGTCTGCACAGCCATCTGCTCCTGGAAGCTTGGCATGCAGAGATGTTCTGACAGTCTAGTAAGACATGCAGAGCAGAGGTGGTTGATTGTGCTTCTCTGCCCTTACTCAGGCCATCCTGGACTATGGGATGTACTCTCGTGAGGAGGAGTTGCTACGGGAGAGGAAGCGAATTGGCACCGTTGGGATTGCTTCTTATGATTACCACCAAGAAAGTGGCACCTTTCTATTTCAGGCTGGGAGTGGAATTTATCACGTCAAAGATGGAGGCCCACATGGATTCACTGTGAGTTTGCTCATCTCTCCTGTTTCCTGCAGTACTGCTTCCCTCTGGCTAGAAGCTCCTTTGGCTTGGAGCAAAAGCAGAGCGTGACCATCAGTTGTGCTGCCCTATCATGGCAAGTAGCTTTGACAGCCCTTGAAATGCAGAGAAGTCCTCTGTGGGGATGTGTTTCTCTGGTTGTAGAAACAGAAACTTGGTTGGAGAATTACAAGAAATGGTAGCAACTGTGGCAGCAAGGCAGGACACCAGATGGTTTTGATTTTTCAGGAGTTGAAATGCCAATAAAAAGCAGCACGAAGGCTGTGACGCTCCGTGCTCTTTCATCTGATCACAAGTCACATCAGAGGGAGCTTTTGTTCCCAAGCTGTGGTTCAGAGGCCACTGTTCAGCAGCCAGTGCTCTGTGTGTGTGTGTGAGACAAGATTGGGCCGTGTAACTTTCAGAACAAGCAGCCTCTACTCTGCTGGTGCTGAAGCTGGGCTTCAAAGCTGAAATAATTTCTTGTTGTTATAACAACAGCCTGATGTCTGTCTAACTCTGTTTTCAGGGGAATTTACTGTACCCTGAGTTGCTTTTGGAGGACGAGATTGTATGTTCTGCTTGCCCATTTTTAGGGTGCTGTTTTTAAGAGCGTGCCAGGCTTCTCTAGGCACACTGCCTTCTGATTTGTGGCGACTCCTCAGCACTGATGAAAGTCACCCTGGTGAGATCTGTGCAGCTGTCACAGATCACAACTGTAAAATATCTGCATAGTATTTTTCTCTGTTTCAAATTGATCCATTCCTCTGTTATAAACCTGTGTATTTGAAGTCAGCGTGATCTTAGAGACCTTCTGATAACCCAGGTTAGTTTCTGTAACTCTCCTTATGTTACCATTACTTACTGTGCTGGGTTTTTTTTGTCTTTTCAAACAGCAACAGCCTTTAAGACCCATTCTGGTAGAGACCAGTTGTCCAAATATCCGGATGGATCCCAAGCTTTGTCCAGCTGATCCAAATTGGATTGCATTTATCCATAGCAATGACATCTGGATATCCAATATAGAAACCAGAGAAGAAAGGAGGTTAACGTTTGTGCACAATGGTAACGTGTCCTGGATTCAGATTTCTGCACTTGTTTTTGCTCGACTAAATTAAGCACTGGCACCAGGGGTTCTCCTGAAATCATAGAATCCCAAACTGGTTTGGGTGGGAAGGGACCTTAAAGCTCATCCAGTTCCAACCCCCCTGCCCTCAGCAGGGAAACCTTCCACTAGACCAGGTTGCTCAAAGCCTCATCCAACCTGGCCTTGAACACTTCCAGGGAGGAGCAGCCACAGCTTCTCTGGGCAACCTGTTCCAGTGTCTGACCACCCTCACAGTGAAGAATTTCTTCCTAATATCTAATCTAAACCTCCCCTCTTTCAGCTTAAACCCATTTCCCCTTGTTTTGTTATTAACTGCCCTTATAAAAGGGTATTTTATAGGGTATATTCTGGGGGAATGGCCACTGTTTATTCCGCCTCGTTTGTCACGTTCTACATGTTTCCTTTAGTGCAGGTATTGTGAAATGATTCTTTTCCCTGCAGTGTGGAATCTGGCAAAGTGAGTTATTTGTTGAATACATATGGAAGAGCTCTTCTCCTGAAACACAGCATATTCCTTCTTACTGGAACAGCCTCGTTTGTGTGGAGGAGCTGTGGGTGGAATAGAGCTGGAGGAAAGTTTCTGTCAGTGAAATCAGCCTGCAGGGCCTTTTACAGTATAGGCAGTTTCTGAATAACACTGTGGCTTCTCCTGGCCCCTTGTATCAGTAACATGGCTCCTCACTTCTTACCCTCTCCAACTCTTTTAGACACATATCCTGGAGGAAGGAAAATGGGAAATTGTTGATAAAGCACTTTTTAAAAATTGATCATGTTTTGTATTTAAATCATACATTCTATTTAAACTATATCATTGAAAGCTTATTTAAATTAACATTTCTGACACTTTATAATAATGCTTTAGCTTATTTAAATGTTAAATATTAAAATATTATGTAAGTACATTAAAAATAAACTGTAGCAATGACTCCTTCTCAGATGATAATTATTTATGGAGCGCTGCTAAGTTAGCTCCAGGGTAACAGGGAAAATATTGAAGCCCTATGGATATGTCATCATGTTGAGATGTTATGTAAGTCTGTTACTTTTGGTTTGTACAGTGGATGAAATACTGATGCTTTCATTTTTTTGAATGATGATATTTTCAGTTTCAGTTGTTCAGAAAGGTTTGGTGTTTTGTTTTGTTTTTTCTTTGATTTTCTTACAAGTTGTGGTTCTAATTCACTGAGCTCAGGTAGGGAGAACATTTTTTGTCTTGGACTAGTGAATTGAGAAACTCAGTTGGGTAGGAGTAAGAAGGGAGGATGGCTTTCTTTTCCTAAAAGAAGCTGCCATGTCAGAGAGGAGTGGATCCTCCCTAAATAAATCAACAGAGCAAGGTGGAAGCAGAAAACAAATCTGCTGAGAAGTCAGATTTATTATCATGTAATTGTTCCCCATAGGTGAACTTGGGCCATGTTTGGGATGGTGCAGAACTGGTTTGATTTTTGCAGTGCATCATGAACTGATTTTTTTTGTATCTTTTTGGTTTTTTTTTAGAACTGACCAATGTTGAGGAGGATCCAAAATCTGCTGGCGTGGCTACTTTTGTGCTGCAGGAGGAGTTTGACAGATATACTGGCTACTGGTGGAGCCCAAAGGCTGAGCCAAGTAAGTGTCTGATGAGCACAAGTAGCAGCCCCTGTGCTGCTGCCCAGTGCAGAGTTATTTTTTCTGTTACTTGTCTTTGTGCAAGGACACAAGATAGGAACCTTTTACTAGTAGCTCCCTTTGAACTATCTGTAGCAGTGAGCAAGTTACACTGGCCTTGTGAGCACATGTTACTGGGGGAAGAGACTTTCCTTCTCACAACAGTGGTAGGAGTTGTAAGAGTTTCAGTGTGTTTTGCTTAATGAAACGTGAATCACAGACTTGGTTGGATTTTTCTTCATCCTTCCAATCTGCTTGTGCTCCTGAGAGGATATTGATGTCTGCAGTAACTGATAATGAGAGCTGTTCTGACCAGGAAATGTTAATTCATTTACAGCATTGAATGGGGGTAAAGTTCTTCGAATTCTTTATGAAGAAAATGATGAGTCAGAGGTGGAAATTATTCATGTCACATCACCCATGCTGGAGACAAGAAGAACAGATTCCTTCCGGTACCCCAAAACTGGTGAGACCCTGATACCTTACATCTCTGTTTCTAGGGGACACATATTTGATTCCATGTGCCTGACAACAGTGACTCTCAGCCTAGAGCAGGAGGTTGTTGCAGAGGTGTTGAGTAGTCTTTGAATCAGTGCCCAGGTGGTGGAAATGTTTTTGGGGAAGCTGCTGCTGTGGAGGTTAGATCAGTCACCAGTGACTGTGCTGATACTCCAGCTCTGAGTCTCTCAGGAGTCTGTGGAAATCCTGTCTGATTGTCACTATTTTGGAGCTGCTGTCTCAGATCCTGGCAGATCTGAGTTGTTGAGGAGTTGATTTTCATTACAGCCCCGTGTCTCTGAGGGAATAGCTGCAGAATTTTGGCCTTTTGATTATTTTTTTGTGGAGAAGGGGGGAGGATTTCTGTTTAGCTGCTGGCAGTGCCCTGATAGTTAGGGTTCTGAAGGACTCTGGTCTCTATGACTGCTCTTGAACTTTGAACAACAAACTTAGTGTGCATACAGCCAGTCAGGAAAACCCCACTGTTGTCATATTTTTCCAACAGTAAATGGTCTGGAGGCTTCAGCAGTGAAGGGGTGAGGACAGGCTTGAAGCATATTAAGTGAAGTGCTGTTGGAAGCAGGGAAGTGAGACAAGCAAACCTGCTGGGGGCTGATTCACTGGCAGGTATATGGGGCAAGTTTGAACAGTTCAACCCTTGTTGTTCTGCCGTTTCCCTGCTGTTTCAGCAGGGCATTTTGCCCACAGTTAACCAAGTAGTTCACTCTCTGATTCCTGAAATTTTCACTTTTTGGAGAAATAGCTTCTGTTTGTCTGACATTCCCAAGTTGCAGAATTCCTTTCAGATCTTGCAGATTCCCTGATCCACTGGCAAAAGTTTCTGCTTATGATCCTGATTTACTGCTTGTTTCAAGGAGCCAGGAAGGCTCAGTGTTACCCTGGGAAGTGAGGGGTGACTCCTCCTGTGTTTTTGTCACTTGTGTACAGATTTCTGAGGGTATTTTGTCATAGCTCTGTTCAGTGTTAAGTCTCAGCAGTTTGGTAAAATGAGCCAAGCACAGCCTAAATCCTTTAAAACAAACAAAAAACCCCCAACCCTAGGTTTTAATCTCTGGACCTTGGTTTCCAGTCTGAGCTGCAGGGGCAGTAGCCCTTTTCTGTGGGTTGTTATGAGGGCAAAGCTTGAGGTAGTTTGTTACCAGGGAGAAGATAAGTACTTAAATAGGCCAGCCCTGTGACCCAAAGCAAGTTGTCACCTCAGTGCATCATTTTGTGTGTATAAACCAGGTTGAAGAAGTACTTCACAGTAGCTTTAAGAATATTCAGAGTACATGGAATTTGCCACATGCAGTTTCTTGTGGATGAACTGGCAGTAGCTTTATTCTTTACAGTCCATCTTTGCTGTGGAGCAGGCCCCAGCATTTAGCACTGCAGGTGTTGTACAGCTGGATGAGTTGCTGCTTTGTGTAAAGAGTTAACTTCAGGTTTTCAGTGTTCAACACAAATATGGAGCTTTATTATCTTAGCCTCACCAGTCGTGGCAGTAGGTTTTGAAGTGTTTAATTTTCACAGTTGCTTTTTAGCACTGGACCTCTTGAGAATAACAGCTAGACAGTAAACCAAAGCTTGCTTTGCTATCCTGGTCACTCCTGAGCGTTTACTTCCAACTAGTGAGTGTGTCCTTTGACTGTGGGAGAGAAGACTGCCTGTGACAGTAACATGGCTCTTGATCAGATCTATTTGGAGGATTCCAGCCACTGAATCTGCCACATGTTTGCAGTTTCTTTTTTCCCTGCCTGCTTCTTTGCTGTCTCTCACACGTCCACGTAGGCTGTTTGATCAAAGAGCATTCTGCTGTTTGCCTTTTCGAGTTCTGTATGAATAACACCACAATTATCCACAGCTCAGGTCTGCCCTCCTGGAAGGAAGCGATTGGTGCCTGACTCCTAACATCTGTTTTTATAGGTACAGCAAATCCAAAGGTCACTTTCAAGATATCTGAAGTGACAGTCAATGCGGAAGGCAGAGTAAGTTTTATGTTCTGCTTGTTTTCCAAATAAATACAATTTCTGTGATTCTTTTTTAGTAGAATTCATTTTCCAGTTCAGTACAAAGAAACTTTCTTGGTTGCGATAGCTTAATGGCTTCTCTGAAAGCAGCACACTTGGCTCATTCCTATGCAGATACTTGGTATCTGTATGTGCAGCAGTATTTCTCAAGGCTGTGCTTTCTTTTCCCTACCTCTGGTTTATGAACTCAGCTGCAGAGCAGAATATTTTAGGTGTGGGTGGTTAGACCATCTTACGTGACAGATCTCTTGATTGGCTGCAGATACTGGGAAAGTTTGATTGCAAAGAGAATGTATCACCTGACAAAAACATGAATGTATGGAAAGAGGTGAACTTTGCTTTTGCCCTGGGATTTTTTAACATGCAGAAATTTCCATAACCCAGTCCAAGATCTTTGGACAGTTGGGAAATTAATCACAGTAACAGCCATACATTATTGGGGTTCTCTCTTACTCTTTGAGGTACCTCAACCATCAGCAGTCACCTGCTGGGATGGCGGTGCTGTTTAGGGAAAGCTGTCACAACCCTTTGGGTACCACTGTGACTTGTGCTCAGTCCCAGCAGGGACAGACTGCAGAACTGCACATCATGAATTAGAACCACATTGATAACTGGATGTCATGCAGGATATTCAACATCTGCTGATGAAAACACCTTACAAAATAGCTTGGTACAAATCACTTCCCCTTTACATGGGGAAACTGAGCGTTCAAGTGACTTGTCCGAGATGAGCAATGAATTTATGAGCAGCATCCAGATGTCTCAAGTCTCAGCTGTGGCTGTGCTGGTAGCATACAGCTCTCCTACTGTTCTGGTGTTTGGCTACAGACAGGTTTGAATCCCCTGTGTTGCAAAAGCTGGACAATCTAAATTACACGTGCTACACAGAAGTCTTCTGTGTCCTGACTCTCATCATGCATGAAAAGTGGTTGTGGGGGTTCATCTCAGTGTCACTGAATTGCTGCTTTGTCAACAGATTGCAGATGTTGTGGATAAAGAGCTAGTTCAGCCCTTCGAGATCCTCTTTGAAGGAGTAGAGTACATTGCTAGAGCTGGGTGGACGCCAGAAGGAAAATAGTGCGTATGTTACTCCTGTCTCTGCTTAGAGGGTTTGGGGCGATACAGTTAGAAGCAGAACGTGGTGGTCTCTGTCTTCTTCAAGCTTAAGCCTGCTTTCATTTTTACATCGCTACCAACTTGTTTGTGCAAAGGGGATGATTTTTCCAAAAGCCAAACCAGAGTCCTCCTTTGTCTCTTTCTCTGGTACCTGCTTTGGTATTGGGCACTCGCAGCCTTTGATGTCTGTGTCCTCTCAGCATCCCTGTGAGAGAGACTGCAGTGCTATTGTCCCCATTTTACAGATGGGGAACTGAAGCCCAGAGAGGCTAAGTGACTTGCCATGGTCACACAGGAAGTCTGTGGCTGAGGAGAGAAATGAGCCCAGGTCCCCCAGGCCCTAGGCTAGCACCCTAACCACTGGACCATCCTTGCTGACCAGACTTACTGATCAGAAAACCTGCTGTAAGTGCTACTTACATTTGCATGTCATTGTTAACCCTGTAGATGATGTAGTACAGTGTTTCTAACTCACCAAAAGCTTCTCCAGAATTGCACTTCTCCAGTTCTTGGATCTAAAGATGGCTTTTACCTTTTTAATTTCCCTCCCGCCCCTAAATGTGGAAGAAATGCAGGGACACATTTGCTCCATGATCTTGCTTTTTGTGGGATTATTGTTAGAGTTCCATGTAAAGTCATCAGAAGTGTGGCAGGATCTGCTGCCACTCCATTTAGCTGCCAGTATTATTCTCTACCAGGTAGAGATTTAAAACATGAGTATTTTCACAAGTATCCTGAAACTTCAATTGAAATTTTTCTGCTTTGTCATTCCCTCTGATTTTTCTCTTTTCTTTCTCCCCTAAAGCACAACTCAAATCTGGGAGAATAGAATTAATTAAACTTTTGAACCAGCAGTGCTTATGCAATATTGAAATGAAGTGAAATAAGTTCTTGTGTTATGGAAGAGATTTGTTTACGTGGGTGAAATTTTACGTGTGGCTTTGTGCTTAATCTGAAATTGAATGTTCTGGACTCCCTGGAAATGCCTAGTGCTAATGAGTGTCTGTTGAGATTTTGAGAACTGTCTAATACTCATGGTTACATGTTGTTTTCTCTAATATCTGTCTCCTCAACAGCATCTGGTCCATCTTACTGGATCGCTCCCAAACTCGACTTCAGATAGTCTTGATCCCTCCTGCATTATTCATCCCCACAGAAGATGATGCAATGGAAAGACAGAAACTTATCGATGCTGTACCAGATTCTGTTACACCTTTCATTATTTATGAAGAAACAACAGACATCTGGATAAACGTAAGAATCTGAATGTCAGCCTTCTCTGCCAGTTGGTTGTTCAAGACTCTATTTGTAGTTGATCTTACTGTGCTGCCTAGGAGAATATTTCCGTTGTGCATGTTCTGTGCTTCCTGCTGTAAAAACCAGTATGTAGAGAACAGAGAGATTGGAGATGTGAAAGCAGAGCTGCTTTGCTTAACGCTGCACAGCGGTCAGAGCGAGGAGCCCAGGGTTCTGAGGTTTCAGGGCAGCCCTTTTGGTGTGTCATGTTCTCAGAGCTGTGCTGTAGGGCCTGTGCTGTCAGACCAGACACCAGTGTGTTAGGCTGATGCTGTAAAAATGAGTGCTGTTCACACTTGTGCAGATAAAGATGGATGTCTCTAAAATGACATCCCATTGGAGGTGTGCCAGGGTGCAGGAGGGCCTGGGAACATTAATCACTGACAGGTAGTTGGATCTTTCAGCAGAGAGCATTTGTACAAAGCCTTGCAGTGAATGCTCCCCATGCAGCAAGTGGTCTTTATGATATCATGTTTTCTCCTTGGTAGTGTGCATGGTTTCAAGATGGTGCAGTGTGTTGTCCTTTCTCCATTATTTTTGCTGACTGGAGTGGTTTTTGACTGTCAGCTCATACTGTGCAGATAAATGCTCTTGAGTCCCTCTGAAGATTGTCCCTTGAAGCAAGAGTTGGCATCTCCAGAAATGGGAAGATGATGTCAGCTCATCTTCCTTTAAATAACCCCTCACTTATGGGCTTCTAGACAACGTGGGACGGAGGGGGCTGCTGAACTCTGGCTTCTCTGGGTGGCTGTCATATGCTGTCGACACAGCTGGACCAACTTCTGTATCTAAGCTAGAAAGGCAGGTGCAGAAAAACTTACTGAATTAGTTTGTTGGCCAGAATTTGGAGTTAGACTAGCAAAAAGCCTGGAGCTGTGCAGCATATATGGCTGCTGTCTGCACACACCCCCTGGCTCATGAGCCTAACTGGTTCCCCCAGTAAGGGATAGTGCTTCAGCCTGCTGGTGTGAACTGTGTTGAGAAGTAAGAGGAACTTATTATGTGTGACTTCAGTGCCAAAGTCCTGCTGATAGCAGTGATCCACCGCTCTGTCTCCACAGATCCATGATATCTTCCATGTTTTCCCTCAAACCCATGAAGATGAGATAGAATTCATTTTTGCCTCTGAGTGTAAAACAGGATTCCGGCACCTATACAAAGTCATCTCTGTTTTGAAGGAGAGCAAGTATAAAAGGTCATGTGGAGGCCTCCCTGCTCCAAGTAAGTGAAATTATTCTCTTGCTTTAATTGGGCATTTGCTGCTGAGTAGTGAGGAAATAAATGTCTTTCCAGGTGGCATGAATCATTATCTTGTTGGAAACTCCTGCTGGAAACTCCTGCTGTTGTCCAGGAAATCACTTCACTCTACAGTCATTCCCCTTGAAATTGCACAGGGATTATTCTGTATTCAGCATGCCTTAGTTTTAACCCTGATTCTTCCTCATAGTCTAGAAGGAAAAGTTTCAAAAAGTCAGCTGGGAAACAAGCTCCCTGTGTTACTGTGAAATGCACTTATTTGGCTTTTCCTTGTCAATGTTGGGACTGTTTGTGGGCTGACTGTGCTGGAGGTTAATCATTATAGCAATAACATGATGTGCAGAGTCCAGTGTATCAAATAGAGACACACTGGTTCAGGATTTGATTTTGCAAATAAAATTAACATAGTCCCTGTCACCCTTTACAAGCAGATTGGTAGCAGAGAGCATGGTCCACATGTTAGTCCCTTTAAAATGAACATGTGTGCTTGGCAGCAAAAGCCTGTGATATGACAACTATTTGGAGAATTCCTCTCTGCTCTTAAAAACAACCATGATATTGCTGTATAGACAGAGATGTTATTAGGATAAAACTCCTGGCAGCTGTTGCAAATGGAAATGCAGGAAGAGTAATTTCAAGGGCCGTGTGCTTCTGAGCTGCAGTCAGAGTTTGGCCTCGCTCAGGTGCGTGATGCAGCTGTGTGCAAAGCTCCTGGAGTGGTTTTTCCACAGCATGTATTCTTTAATTCACAGTTTCATGCTGTGATACTTAAATTACTTAGTGTGTGTTGAAGGCACTTACTGAACTCTGCATGCACAACAAATACACCTGATTTTACTAGAGGTCCTAGTTTCATGCCCCTTTTGGGTTTGTTTTTTTTTTTTTCCAGGTAGCATTATACCCTGGGTTGATTAGATTTCTCTGAATGCATCCACCTTCTTTTGCTCACTACATCTCACTCATTCTAAGGGAAATGAAACCATCTTATAAAAGCACAGTTTTTCCCCGCCCTGTTGCAAAATTCCCTATTTTTTGACACCTGAAATTCCCTTTGTACACTCATTTTTCAGTATAAAACCTCTATTTCTGTGCAAATGACAAAATATTTTAAAATTTAAAAAAAAAAAAAAAGAAAAAGATAAAAAGGCAAGCAAGCTGTCCAGGCCTCAGGTTGATTCCTGTGAATCCTTTAACATCCATTTCACAAAATGTTAAATAGTAATAGCCCTAACATTTGTCTGGGGAGCTGGCAGAGGTGTGAGTCTTCTGCACAGGCAGGTTGCCCTTGGGTTTAGTTTAGTAAAAAAGCTTGGAAGGAAGCAGTATTATTGTGACCATGTGTTTTATAAAATATAAAAGTGTGAAATCTCTGTATGTTGGTTGTTTGCAGGTGACTTCAAGTGCCCCATCAAAGAGGAGATAGCGATTACCAGTGGAGAATGGGAAGTGCTTGGCAGACACGGATCCAATGTAAGTCTCTGCTCTTGCTGTGTGGATGTCCTGCGAGCCACGCATGCTACAGGGAGATGGTCTCCAGGGCCTCACAAATCAGTACATGTTGCATTAGTGAGGCTCTGCTCCCTGAGAAGAGTCGAACCCTGCCACTCCCTGGTATCGAGTTTGAGTGTATGGATCATGTGGGGTTGGTTTTTTTTGGCCTACAGGATACTTTCATCCTTCTCTACCTCTGATACGCTGTTCTGGACCAGAGGTGGTGATTTTGGCAGTGTGGGAAAGCAACACAGGCAACATTAGTTGGTTTTCTTTTCCTTCACGTTCCTGTGTGGATTCTTGTCAACAAGGAGTTTTCCCCACTAAGTTCAAGGCTTAAAGAGGAGGAGAATGGAGCAAAAATACTGTGAGGCAGCAGTGAGGAAATTCCATATATTCCATGAGCAGCAAGATGTCATGATGGTATCCCAGCTGCTGTCCTGGAATCCAGAGATACTCATTGGAGGGATCAGCATAAATCTGTTAGTCCTGTCTGTCTTCAGCCACTATACACAGTGTTTATGTTCCATGTAGCCTGTGGGTTTGCACAAGGACAGAGAATGTTCCCCGAACTTCTCTGCTTTTAGCTCTGAGCTAGATGAATTCTGTGGTCATTTGCATCAAACAGCAGTTCAAGGAGAACTGTTTGACTGGTTTAGACTTTGCAAAGGTCTTTGAAATCCCTCCTAAATGGTAATTAGAAATGGGGGAAAGTGGTGTACAAATTGACCTGCATTTGAATCTGTTCTGTTGTCTACTCAAAAAGAGGGGGCAACTAAGGAATATTTAACACAGCAATGGTTTACAGTCAGCTGCTGCCTTGATTTCCTTCTGGGGTGGTTTATATTGTATGTCATTTGGGAAAGGTTCTGAAGAGTGTGGGGAGGTGACAAAGAATGGGGGACAGTTATTTAGCATAGGAAATAACAGGGGAGATTGGGAAGAGCAAAGGACCTGCGTGAGAGAGCTGAGCAACAAGGTGTGAAGTGCAAATCATAACTGCCAGGGTTGTGGACAGTAAGAACAGTCATTTGGCTTATTCCTTGCAGATTGTTGGGCTATAACTCAGCTTTATGGAACTGAGGTGAGGGGGTGGGGAGGGAGACTTGGAGATGGTAGAACTGGCTGTTGTTTTGGCAAGAGAGAATATTGAGGGATGTGTTGTTTGTTTTGTTTTTGACAGATCTATGTGGATGAAGCCAAAAAACTGGTGTACTTTCAAGGCACAAAAGATTCACCTTTAGAGCATCACTTGTACGTTGTGAACTACGAGAATCCTGGAGAAGTAAAGCGGCTGACAGAACGAGGGTACTCTCACGCCTGCTGTGTCAGCCAGGTACCTGTCTGCCTGTGAGGCCCTGTGTAGGCAGGGCTGGGTGGTTCTGCTGTGGCTTATCACTACTCTTGTCCTTCATCAATCAGCAGACAAGGCTGTATTTGAATGTAACAAAAGTAGATTTTACACCGTGTTCTGTGCTCCTGTATGTTGTACAGTGAGTGCTTAAACCCACCCTGGAAACCAGATTTAACCTCCCAGTGCAGTTACTCTTCAGCTCACCTCAGGGAAAAGGAGCCAGGATGAATTGTTGGAAACTGTTTGAGCCTGGCTTTTTTTGCCTGAAGTAGGCTAAAGGGCAACCACCAGAGGAGATGAGCCTGTGGCTGCATTGGGCGGGGTTCCAGGTATCCCCTCTGGGGTCCCTCCCTCTGGGGAGAGAATTTTTATAAGGGCAGTTAGTGATAGAACAAGGGGAAATGGGTTTAAACTGAAAGAGGGGAGGTTTAGATGAGATATTAAGAAGAAATTCTTTACTGTGAGGGCGGCCCAGGTTGGCCAGAGAAGCTGTGGCTGCTCCTCCCTGGAAGTGTTCAAGGCCAGGCTGGATGAGGCTTTGAGCAACCTGGTCTAGTGGAAGGTGTCCCTGCTGCTGGCAGGGGGGTTGGAACTGGATGATCTTTAAGGTCCCTTCCAACCCAAACCATTCTATGATCTGGGGCAGTAGCCCATTCAGCTGGGAATGCTTTACCCAGAAGAGGATGTGTGGCAAAGTCCTTATGCCACTGTTGGTTTTCCATGTGTATTTTTGGCTTTGGAGTGTTAATATCAGAGTCTTGCTGAGGACTGTGGCTTCTCGGACTCTGTCTGCTGTTATCAGAAGAGCTCACTTGGACTTCCTGGTTTAATTTGATCCATAAAGATCTGAAAAGATCTAAATGCAGAAAAAAGTGATCACTTTTGCTTGTGCCTCTGTACTGAGGAGTTTGAGATAATGTTCTTTTTCTCTTTAGGACTGTGACATGTTCATCAGCAAGTACAGTAATCAGAAGAACCCGCACTGTGTGTCACTTTACCGGCTGACAGGACCTGAAGATGATGCAGCTCATAGAACAAAGGAATTCTGGGCTACTATTTTAGATTCAGCAGGTAATGGCATGGATAAGGAACTGGAAAAGGACAACCAGGATCAGAGAATAAAAGACTTCCCAGAATATGCTTGCTTGAGATTTGCTGTTGTGGGTGACTAGACGTGTCTCTGAAACTCATGCTTGAGTGAGTTCTTGGAAGTACCCGAGTGACACTTTCAGCTCAGCAACAGATGGGTGTACACTGGCCGTGAAGGAATTTAGAGTGGAAATTACAAGTTTCTGCTGCCAGATCTGGTAGAAACTAGAAAGCCAGTTTTAGCATCAGGGGAGGGGTTTAAGTGGGGTCATTTACTCTGTGCCTGCTAAATGAGCATACATTATGCTCCTGGGCCTCTGGGGAGGGGCATACACTCCTTAACTAGTTGTGTGCTGCTTCCTACTCCTGTCTTTGTGAGGCAGCTCTTGGACTTTTATTTTTCCTTTTCGTTTCTGTTCCCTTTCATATCTCCTTCCCCAAGGCACACTCTATATCCTGTGCTTTCTATATATTTGTGTGCTGAGTCCTAAGTGGAGTTAGGAAGGGATGGGATACCTGTAATGACTGTGTCAGGGGAGAAGAGTTACTACTGTTCAGAGGAGAGCAAGGATGGGAAGATGATAGGACTGAGGAAGCTCCCCAAGGACCTGGGCATTCCCAGTCTCTGCTTGGTCACAGCCACATCCACTGGAAAGCGTGGGAGAGCTCCACTGGGATTGCAGCGAGATTGGTGATGGGACAGGGCTGGAGCAGGGCTGTGTTATTCATCCATTCCCTGTTAAACCAGACTCTGTTCCCTCCTGTGGCAGGACCTCTTCCTGATTACATTCCCCCAGAAGTGTTCTCCTTCGAGAGCTCCACGGGGTTTACGCTTTATGGGATGATGTACAAACCTCACAATCTGCAACCTGGAAAGAAGTACCCCACTGTGCTCTTCATCTATGGAGGGCCTCAGGTGAGTGTGGCATGTTGGTGAGCAGTGAGGTGGGCTGGCCTGGATCACTCCACTGCTCTCCTGTATGAACAGTTCCTGCTCTGTGCTGAGCAGGCAGCGTTTTGCCTGTTTGGTGACTAGCTGCTTGACCAGAGCGGCTGCAAGCCATCATGATTTCCAGGTCATAGATTGAGGTGCTGCCACTTGTCTGAGCACAGGTATGGAGTAGCAGAGCTGGAACTGGGAGAAAGGGAAGTGCAGATAGTCCTGGTTCCCTCTTCCATCTACCCCTCCTCTGAAGTGGCTCCTTTTCTTTGTTTCCACTTCCTCTGTGTGTACATGAGGGGAGCTCTGTTAGCACTGACCATTGCCTGTGTGTGCTTAGGAGAGCTTGCTCCTCAGTCCTCCTTTCCCCACCAGTGCACAGGAGAAGGTGAGCCCCTGAGGCAGACTTTGGTTCCCCCAACTCTACTGTGCCATCCAAGGCAACTGGAGTGAGATTTGGTGATGGGAAAGATTTTCTCCTGGGAAAGAACAGAGAGACTGAAGAGCGGAGCTACAGGCTCAGGCTTGAGTTGGGCTGTCAGCAGCTGCTCCTCTTGCCCCGTGCATGTTGGTGCTGCAAGTGAAGCTCAGTTCAGCTCTTCATATCTGTGACACAAAATGGCTTGTTACTGGGGGAAGAGAGTTTATTTCATAGCAGACCACAGGCAGGGAGAGGGAATCCTGCAGCAGGGAGCGGAAATCTCAAAAATTTTATATTATAAAAACATTTAAAAGGAAGGTAAATAAAATCTGAAATTGGATGAAGAGGTGACCTCTGGATTCCATGGCATATGTGGTTGTGTCATTGCTTCTCTTCTGTTCCAGGTACAGCTAGTGAACAACCGGTTTAAGGGAATCAAGTATTTCCGTTTGAACACTTTGGCCTCTTTAGGCTATGTTGTTGTTGTCATTGACAACAGGGGGTCCTGCCACCGAGGGCTGAAGTTTGAAGGAGCCTTTAAATACAAAATGGTAAGTGGAGCTTTGAGTCTGGCTCTTCATTTTCAGCCAGAGACAGGTTTGAGTCCCAATATTGCCTGAGCTGAAGCACTGATTTGGCACAGGTGCCCAGCAGGTGCCCAGCATTGCCTGGTTGCACAGGTGCCCAGCACAGGTGCCCAGCATTGCCTGGTTGGGGAGGGGAACTGCACATAGTTGAGCAGCATGGAGTTCTGAAGCACTGATTTGGCACAGGTGCCCAGCATTGCCTCTGTGATGCTGCCTGGGGTTGGGGAGGGGAACTGCACGTAGTTGAGCAGCATGGAGTTAAGAAAGGAAAGACATTCCATGTGGGAAAGATGCAATGTCAGGGTTTGAGGTTGTGAACCAACTCCAGCTTGGTGGGCGTGAAGCAAAGTTGCTCATAAAGGAGTCTCTGACTCCTACCAGAAATGCTTTGCTGCTTCCATGAAGCAGGATAGTTTCATTCACAGCGTGGGTTACTATTTAGGGCAGTTTGTGTGTCAGGCTGGGGAGGGTGAGTGTGTTTGGCCACGTGTAGAGGCAGGGAGGTCCTGTACCAGGCTCTGGTGGCTTTGCGGTAGAGATCTGTGTGTGTTGGGAATGGCATTTTCACATACAGAGCTACAATTCAACCTTGCTTTTGTAAAAGCAAAAATACTGAAAAAAATCTTGCTTGTCCTCAAGCAAGGAGACAAATGAAGACAAGGATAGTTAAGAGGTGTGTTAGCACATATTTATTGTCTTGTTGGGGAAAGGGATCATCTTTCTATAGCACACCTAGCACGATGGTGCTGAACAAACAGAAGCAGCAAAGGTCTGAAGGTGGTTACCTTTGGAAATCCTGAGATTGGAACTTTTGTCTGGAACTAACAAAATTTAACTGTTTTTCTCTCCCCTCCCAGGGACAAATAGAAATTGATGACCAAGTGGAAGGGCTGCAGTATTTAGCATCCCAGTATGACTTCATTGATTTGGACCGCGTTGGCATTCATGGCTGGTCCTATGGAGGCTACCTCTCTCTTATGGCTTTAATGCAGAGGTCAGATATCTTCAGGGTATGTTCATACATTGAGTACTTATTCTGGTCGTGCAGACAGAATTTTCCCTTTAATCATGTAACCTGCCATGAGTGTTCACAGCACAAAGGCATTTGAGCTTGCTCTAGACAATTGAGGACATGGTGCTCTGGCTCTTTTCTGCAGGACTCTTCCATTTGGGTGAGTTCAGAGGAAAGTTGCTTTTCTAGCACAACATTTCTTCCATAGTATTTCTAATTAAGCTGCTAGGCTTTTGTTATTTTTTTTTGATACTTCACAGACAACAGGTCTGAAAACCTATTCACTCATTAAAGCTCGTGCGTGCTAACAAGCCAGAATACAGTTTAAAACCAGCATTCAGTGGGTACTGCAAGAGCAGTTACAAGTTGTTCTGTGACCTTGGGTTGTCTCCTCAGTTCTCTCCACTTGTGTTTCTGTGTGAAGCACGGGGATGAAACGCTCTTCCTCTGTAAGCCTGTTGGGCTCTGAGAGATGTCTGGGACTGGTATTCACATTGAGTCTGTACTGGTACAGCTATGGGTCTCAGCTTTTCAGAGGCAGTGACACCAGTACAGCCCCAGTAATACTAATAGAGATGCCTCAAATCAGAAAGCTGCATTTGTGCAGTTAAGTGCTGTGCTTTCCTACCTCTCCACACAAATTTGCAGCTTTTCTCCTCAGGAGAGTGTGATGTTCTTACTTGAGTGTAACCACTCCAAAGGGCATGGTGTGACTGCACCATCGCTGTGCTTCCTTCCCCCTGCTCCAAATGAGCCAGACATAATCCTGACCTGATGTGGAGGTGTGGTGGTGTCCCTGAGGCTTCCTGCATTAATGCAAACAGAATGCTTTTGGGCAGAACACACTTGCCATCCAACAAGCCTGGCATGTAAGAGGAGTGTGGGATTGTTCAGGTAGGCCAGTTTTACTGGAATATCTGAGTCTGTTCTGAAGAGCTGGGGTGAGGAGGAACAACTGTTCACCCCGTTCAGCTGAGCACAGAAGGATATTCCCTCTGGAACTGTGTCAGAGAGCTTTAAACTGTGGGGCTGTTGAGCTTGTAATAACTACGCTGGTCTAGCTATGCCAATCTCAGGTCACCTACGCTGGAAGTACCTTACGTAGTCTCAGCTGTTGCCCACTTTGTGTTGGCTGAGCTCTTTGGGCTGTGAACCAACTGAGGGAAATGATACTGCTGAAAAATAACACCTCCTTCTGTTCCTCCTCCCTGCTTTCCTGCCCTGAGAGAATAGTTTCTTTGCAGTCTGATCTGCTCCCAGATCAAATTGCCCGTGCTGCTTCACAGCAGTGTGTTTTGAAGCAGCCAGAAGGCCAATTGGGGATGGGGAAAGGCACTGAAAAGAGGTTCTGGTGATTACCTGACTTTAGATCATATAGTAAATGCTCAGACTGCTGTTGGGCGAGTCTCAAAGGTAGAGATGTGGCAAGAGCTGGATATTGCTCTTGGGATGTCTTTTGTTCTTTGTGGCTGCTCTTGCTTTCTCTAAGTCCAACCTGAATATTCCTGGAAGGTTTAATGATTACTTGTCCTTAAGGGTTGTTATGTTTTTACTTTTTAAAATACCTGCCTTGCAAATAATTTTTTGGTGGGTTTTTTTTGTTTTTTTCCTCATTGATCTTTTTTTCACAAGCCCCTGTGCAAGCTGGTGGTAGCTTTGCAGGGTAGTTTGCTGAGTCGTAGGGAACTACCAATCCCAGTTTTTGTTAGACATTCAAATGAACAAAGGTTTTGCAACCCAAAAGCAGAGCACTCTGCATTTTGGACAATATTCACTTCCCTCAGCAGGCCTTGCAGGTGATGTTTAGTGTTGCTTTTGATTTGTCTGTAGGATCTTCCTAGTTTCCAGCCTTGTTTTCAGTCCACATAGGTTGTAGCTGAGCTGTGCTGATGTGTATGAGCTGTGGGAGGGAGAGGGAGAGGATTGCTTTTCTTTTTCCACTTCAGACTGTGGATTGTAAACTTAACCAATGTGCTTTGGGCGATTCTAGTTGCACTGGGATGGAGCTGTGGGAGGGAGGGAGTGACATCCCCAGATCAGGGGGTCTCAGGTGCTGTCATTCACCTCCCCACGCTGAGAGCCCTGTTGAACTTGCAGGTTGCCGTTGCCGGAGCGCCCGTCACGCTGTGGATGTTCTATGACACTGGTTACACAGAGCGTTACATGGGCCACCCGGATCACAACGAGCAGGGCTATTACCTCGGTTCAGTGGCCATGCAAGCTGAGAAGTTTCCTTCTGAGTAAGTTTGATTCTGGCTCTTGCATTCTACTTTTCCTACCAGGAAAGTTCAAACCACATGGATACATTTTTATCTCCTTGTTCTTGGTAGTTGGATCCTAGAATCATAAATGCTAGTATTAAATAATAATTTATTAAAAAAAAAAAGACCAAAACCCAACACTAATAAACTTAACAGAATTGAATGAACATTTGCATAATTACAGGCCATTCCATGTAATCCCTTTTAACCTAGCTGTAATTAAAGACTATCTTTTATGTCTTTCTTTTATTCTAAAGAAATTACAAACATATCTTCAATGATATGATTAGTACTTTAAAGCCACATTAAGCTAGACAAAAATTACTTGATCAGGATGCTTTCTTCATACTCTTAAGGCTGTATCAGCACAGAGTTGTCTGCAGAGCAGGCTGAGACCCTTTGCCAAAGAGCAGAAAATCAGCAGTGATTCTGAGCAAGTGTTAAGCTGTTGTGTTGTTCAAGCTAGAAAATACTTCTCAGAGTAAATAAAATACACAGATAAAAGGTCTGACTGTGACGTGTATGTGCAGGAAGAACTTTTAGAGGAGGAAAGAATAGGTTTGGGAGACACATCCATCCATTTGTTCACAACAGTGAAATCCCTTGTCCTCAGTGCAGGTATTTTTTCCTGTTGAGTGTTTTTGAAGGGATGCATGTGGACTGTGAAATGACTGCCAGGTTCTGGGATGCTGTCTAGAAATGTTTGTCTCTTGTTTTTCTCAGACCAAACCGTTTGCTGCTGCTACACGGATTCTTGGATGAGAATGTTCACTTTGCACACACTAGTATTTTGCTCAGCTTTTTAGTGAGAGCTGGGAAACCTTATGACTTACAGGTAAGGCCAGAGCCAGGATGTAAATAAAGATAATGTGTCTGTCTTTGAGTGAGGAGTCCAAAATTGGAACTTGTAACATGGCTGTGCTGGGCAGCTTGGAATTCTAGGATAAAACTGGAGCATTTGAGACTAATTTATTTTTTTTTAAAAGGAAGATTTTATGAGTAAACAAAAAAAATATTAGGCAAATGAGCAGTTGAGGCCACTCCCAAGGAGATCTGCAGTTTGGAGGCAGTAAGTACAGCAGTGTTGGTTCAGTCTGGAACAGGGTTATGGATTTAACTAAACCCTGCTGGTTCTGTGCAGATGTAGCCCAGTTATCCCACACCATGCTGCAGAACTGGGAGCATGCTGATTTATGTGATGGCTCTGGACAGGATCTGCCTCTGTTCAGCCAGGCTGATCACTTCCAAAGCAGCAGGAGCTGGATTAGAGGGTGCAGTGGGTTGTCTCTGGGTTCAGGCAGTGGAGGACGGGGTGTATTAGCTCAAGTGCAGAGTTAATGCCGGGAGAATACGCGAATGTTTTGAGTGTGGCTCTGAGGACCAGTTTAAGTGCCTGCAACTTTTCTGGATACTTACAACTTTATTTTATATTTTAGATCTACCCTCAGGAGCGACACAGTATAAGGGTACCTGAGTCAGGAGAACACTATGAACTCCATCTACTGTATTACCTGCAAGAGAACCTGGGCTCTCATATTGCTGCGCTGAAGGCAATGTAACTGACCTCTGCAGAACTCTGCTCCACTGGCTGCTTGACCGAACGAAGAGATGTAGGAAACTAGAAAAAAATAGGGTGGAACGTTGCATTTTGGTGCCTGCCACATGTACACACACGTATACACACACATACACACACACATATACACAGAGACACTTTTTTAAAAGTAAAATTGGTGCCATACAGGAAATTAAAGTACAGTGACCTAATAACTCTAAAGCTTAAGATGTAAATAAAATCAAATGTTTGTGGTATAATGGAGTACCATGGGTGTTCTCTTGGGGGAGAAGCTGAAACTGAAAACAACGTACTTCTGCGGCACCAGATCTTCACTTTTTAAAAGCATTATGACATAATTGATGTATTTTTACAGTGTGTTCCTTGGTATCTTATAATACTGGATGATTCACTCACTACACAGCAAGCGTTTACCTGAATGGTTACAACTTGTATTACATTTTAAATGCTATCATATAGCTTTTATGCTTCATGAAAGGGATGTACCTCACTCCTTAGAAGCTGGTCACAAGTTAGACACATCACCTATCTGGATGTTAATGTGTTTTTTAAGAAGAAAGGCTTTTAAGCTGTCTCCTAAAGAATTTAAATTTTAGATTCAGTGCAGTTGATGCCAGGTTCTTTTCAATGATTTCTTCTCTCCCCAGGATATATCATGCTCTTTTTTTTTTTCTTTCAGCAGCTTGAGGTCCTGTCCTGATTGTACTTCATTTCAGTGGGGAAGCGAAATGATATTTTACTGTGATATAGGCATAACAATTTTTTATTCTGAGATGCAAACTAACTTAAGTCAAAGAGCTGAAACTTTGTGAATTTTAAAACAAGCTTAAAAGTGCATCCCATTTCGCATTGACACTTCCCTGGTGCTCATTCTGGAGCTGGTTTTGCAATACTGTTTTCTTACCATCACATCAGCATGAGATAGGTATATGCATCCTGTAACGATTTTAAAATTCAATACTCTTAATTCAAAGGTCTGCAGAGGATTTAGTGAGGAAAAACCGTACAAACACTACATGTGAGGCAGTATGAACTGCTTCATTGAATCTCATGCTTTATTTGAGGGTCTATTTCCCAGGCTCTGTTCAGTTCTCCATTCCTGGGTCCTTTCTAGCCCTGCTGTGTAGCATGATTATGATGCTGTATTTGAGAAATCCCCCTCTCTCTAGCTTAAGGTAACCCCGCTAAGACTAAAGGATATGCAATGCCACTTGTGTTTCTGCTAGTGAGGTTTTAACTAAGCAGCAGGCTTGGCTAAAAAGCATCATAAGTCTGTGAAGTCACTTTTAACTTGCAACAGGTCGTTTTAAGATAGAAATCCATAGCCAAATGATTCTCTTTAATCCAGGAAATTCTCCCCCTGGGGCTTGCCTCTGAGACTCCTATAAGTTTTAATGGTTTTCTTAGAAACCTAAGAACTTCCTTTTCTTTCTGTTTTGGTGCTAGAGAGAAGCAGAGCATGATTTTCTTTTCATCTTCTAAAAATCTGGAATCACTCTCAGTGTTTACGCTCTTAGTACTCCACATGTTGTAACCTTGGATTTTCCTCGCTTATTTTTTTTTACTGTTCAGCATGATCCCAAAACTTTGGGATTTAACACAATCTGGCTGCATTGTATCAAACAGCATCGTTTTCCAGTGAGGCTGCTGGGCGTGTGCACCAAAGCTAAAGGAGCTGGTGCAGTTACACAGTTGTAAAATCCATGTGTGAGAAGGGGCTCTGGTTTTTGGGTTACACAACAGATAACCAAAGCAAACAGGCGTGCAGTAAAGGCAAATTTCCTCCGAGGTGGGGATGTTTGGTTTGGGCTATTTGCTGATTTTCAGATCACAGGGATTTTTAAGTGGATCAGTTAAAAAAAAACCCCAACAAACCAAACCATTAGCAGGTCAATAACAGATTTATTTTGGGAAGGGAAGGAGCCCAGCTCCTCTGATGTCTTCTCATGGCAGTTCATTGTGACCCTGTGGAATGTGCTACCGTTAGCGTTGGGAGACGGATACGTGTGCTGATGCTTTTGAACCAGCACAACGGGCAGTGAGTAGAGACAAGTATAAGCTGTTACTCTGGAATTCCGTTGTGTTCCTGACATGATTATGCTGTATTATATATACATATATCTATATCTGTTCATATATACATATATGTATAAAATTACACGTGGATAGTATCGCCTTTTCCAAGGTTGTTTATATTTTGTTCAATATTAAATTAACTTGCTTTTTTTTGGGGTGTTTTTGTTCTTTTTATAGAGGTGGTTACCCTTGAATGTAAATGTATATGATTTTTAAGGTGAAATTGATCCTTTTGTTTAAAAAAACTGAACAAAAATGGGGCCTTCATCTAACAGTGCTTTTTTGGGAACCGAAGAACTAAATGTGATATGAGTAAACCAGGCTAGGTTTTGATTTAGCACAGAATGTGATTATAAGTGCTGACATAAAACTTTTTAACAATGCATCCTTCCATTGTTTTAAATATATATATCGAAAAGCTATTAAAGTACAACATAGTGTAAGTACTCTATTTTGCAACATAAATTATGTATTTCTTTCCTACAGTGGTTTTTTTTTTTTTCTTTTTACAGTAGTTAAGCACTTTAAGACTCTGTGCTCTCTTATCCTGCAGAAATGCTGGGAGGATTGATCATCAGAGTTTTGTAGTTATTGCAAAAGACACCTGCTTGTAGGTGAAGGTGTGAGAGATGCCTTGTATGAGGTCTGATCCAGCCGTACGCAGTCCACGACTCAATTCCCAGTGACAGGGGAAGAAGGACACATCCCTTTGCAATTGAAACTCCAGAGGTAGGAAGGTGTTAGTGCTGAGGACTGTTACATCAGTATTTTTGGGGGGAATAATAACCCTGCACCTTGTATGGTGAAGTGTTGGTCCAGCAGTGGACCAGAGCTGGGGGGAGTGGTGGCTTTGCCTTGCTCTGCGCCGCTCGAGTCAGCTACTCCAGGATGAGATGGTACCTTATCATCCAGGAGGTGGTACTGTCACTCAAGAAGAGGTTTCCAGCCTGTTTGATATTTGGGATTATACTTTGTCACTTCCCTGAATGTTAAAAAAATGTCTTGGTTAATGTGAGTTTTAAGCAGAAATAGTGAGATCCTGAGGGAGCACGTGCAGGGGAGCTTGTGGAGCAAAAAGGTGTGAGGAGGAACAGTCCCCGTGGCTCCAAAGCATGGGGTTGGAACTAGATGATCTTTAAGGTCCCTTCCAACCCAAACCATTCTATGATTCTATGTTAGTGTGTCCCCTTGGGGAATCTTCTGCCTTCAGCAAAGGTCTGCTTGGTGCCCAGCAGGACATGTGCTCTGAGCAGAAGCAGGATTGAGCCTTCACTGCCTGGTGGAAATTGGTTGCACAGGTGTCTTTGAGATGAATGTTTTCATATATATGAAATGCAGGGGTTGGAGTGATGAGGTACTGAAGCTGCTGAGTGGTGATGCCAGTGGTTCCTTCTCGTTTGCAGTGGTTGGGGTTGGTTCTGGTGGGAGCACGTTGTTTTGCCCCATTTTAAGGCAGCTTCCAGTAATTCCTCTTGAGTGTGCAACATGCACAGCTGTTGGGTTTCACCCTTGGTATTGGAGTTGCACCCCTTACCCCACCCCTTTGTTTTCAATTATCTCTTTTTATTCAGAACAAAGCAGAATTAGTAACTACCCAGAACTGCTTGATTTTTATAAACTCAGTTAACTTGTTTGTTAATGAGATAATGAGTTCAGAGCACCAAGTAAAGCTTTGATAATCCGCTTAACTTCATTATATTCGAATGAAAAATACATTTCCTACTTACTAGTGGCATTTGGGGATAGGCTATGGAAATCCTTTCTGAGGGGGATGGTGTGGTAGTGCTTGAACCCTGGAGCATGGTACATCCGAGCCTAGGTGGCAAGTGTGTGTGTGTGTGTGTGTGTGTGTGCAATTTTTGATGAGGCAATAATAGAATATAAATAAATGAAATAATCAGCCACATTAGGACATTGCCTTGAATTGCCTGTTTACTTGAGTACCAGAACCCTGTAAAGACTTTTTTGTGTGTCCCTCACGGTTCTTCAGGCCGCTCCTTTGGAAGGGGAAGAGAGATCTTCATGCAGTTTTTACTCAGATGTTCTGCACAGTAGAAGTTCAGGTGTTTTAATTTTCAAACATGAAGTGCCTGCTGTTTGTGTTAACAAAATTGCATGTCTCACTCCAGTGGGTTTATTGGTCTCTCTCCCTCCCCCACCTTTCTAGCTACATGGCTTTTAATCATGTAAAGTGGAGACATTAGTTTTGCTGCGTTTTATTACAAAAACCTTTGTTGCAATAAAGATGCTGCTAAATAAATTGAATTAAATGGTTCCTTCCCCCCCCCTGTTTTCAACTGTCTCTCTTCTTGATTTAGTAGAGTGTGTGTGTGTGTAATTAAATCTCTTCTCTCATTGCGCTGCGGAGAGCGGCAATGATGGAAAATGTGTGTGTGTTTTATATGCTTGTTTGGGTGTTTAGCAAAAGCATCTGTGATTTTTCCTGTCCCTTGTGGTTAGGTAGATTGATACAAACAGGAAGATCAGGCATTTGTTTGACATAACTACATTCTCCATCCTGAATGTTTCCATGTGGATGCTGTTAGCAGCACTTGGCAGCCACCAGCCGGAGCTGTCACACCGGGTACGGCACAGCCACAGCTTCGCTGGCCCAGGTGGACCAAGTGCCCCACGGGGAAGGAGGTGACCCTGGTGCCAAGGCAGAAGGACAGAGGGACCTGTGTGTAGCGGATGGGCTCTGCCAAGAGAAGAGATGTCTCTTCACAGTCACTTCATGCTTGGCCTCGTGGATGTCTTGGTGAGCAGTATGGGCTTTGCAGGTGCCCCAGTTCTGCTTAGTGCTGCCCCAGAAGGGCTGGTGAGGGCTCAGGGCAGTGATTTGTGGTTTTACTCATTCATTCCTGATTTTTCACCCACGGGGAAGCACTCCCTGTTGTGGTGACTTTCAGAAGTACGCTGGTAACCAACCGTGTGTTGATATGTCGCGTTGCGGGGGCCAGGATGGGGCTGGGCTCTTTTCAGGAGTGCCCAGTGACAGGACAAGGGGCAATGGGCACAAACTGGAACACCCCAAGTTCCAGACAAACTTGAGGAAAAACTTCTTTACTGTGAGGGTGCCAGAGCCCTGGGACAGGCTGCCCAGAGAGGGTGTGGAGTCTCCATCTCTGGAGATGTTCAAAACCAACTGGACAC
>NW_010299317.1:3692-6598 GCF_000700745.2 Antrostomus carolinensis | reverse complement strand
TTTGTCAGGGGGGTTGGACTGGATGATCTGAGGTCCCTTCCAACCCCCACCATGCTGTGATTCTGTGATTGCATCTCTCTCTGGGGTTTGTGTAGGCCCTACCATAACATGACAAAGCTTCCCCAGGAGCCTTCAGCAGCCCTTGTGCAATGCAAGCAGGGTCACGAGTGTCACACCAGCAGCTGGCTGTGGGATTTTGGGTTGTGGCTGGTGGTGGGACCTGCTGGTGCCTTTGAGCTAGACATGTAGCTGTGTCTTCATCACCAAAGAGCAGGGAGGGAGGTTTCTCCACATGCTGTCGTGCCTGGAGGATTTTATTCTGACAAAGCATTTCTGTCCTCTTCCAGGTGCCCTAAGGCCTCACCATGTCCTGCAGTTTGAGATGGGATAAGTGGGGAGAGTACAGCCACCCCTTCCATGGCCATCAGAGACGGAGGAATCGAGGCAAGTTTTCAGCAGTATCATTTAATATAAACTCTGGCAGTTCCTTGTGCTCATTAGAAACATCAGTGGGTCTTAATCCTGGAAATGTGACTATTGTAAACTCACTTTCCATCTGTGCTGTCCTGTTGGTTTATAAAACGTTCCTGCTCTGCAAGAATGGAGAGCCTGGCTCATGCTGGCACAGCCCTCTTGGGCTGGGCGGGAGATGGGACAAGCCTGAAGCTGGATGGTCTCACCCATGGGCTGTGCTGACCAGGAGCAGCTTCAGGAGTGAGCAGCTCTCCCACAGAGGGGATGGCCCTGCCCCAGCGTGGACCCTGTGGACTAGGGGTGTGTTCCTCAGGTTGGGCTTGATGAATTATCAGCTCACCATGTTTCCACATCACGCTGACTAATGTTTGTGCTGTCCCTCTCATTCTAAATGACTCTGGAGAACAAGCTGTGGTCTTTTAAGTAACCATTTATCAGCCTGGATGGCACTGCGAGTCGCCCTTTTGCCACGAGTACCCTGCCAACTCGTCAGGCTTTTCAGCTCTGGTTTCTCCCCATCCCTGGCGAGATGTCAACCGTGGCACCTTACAAGGCTGCTCCAGTCGCCTGTTGGAGATGAATAACCACGCAGTTCCCATGGAGACTCATCCCTCTCACCACATCGGTGCAGCCGCAGCACTTCACGGCTTTTTTCAGGCTGCAACAAAACATGTTTTCCACCACGTTGTAAAAAGGGTTTTATCTGCAATTCAGTGAGCTGGCAGGCATGTGTGCTTTCTGTTGCTTGCTGCTGGAGGGAGCTAGAAAACACCCTGGGTGCTGGGGAAAGCCCTCACCTCTTCTCTGTGCCGTGCTGGCCGTGGGTGCAGCGCTTTCCCTGCGCTGCTCTTGAGCTTCACGTGTCCACGGCACAGCAGCAACCCTGAAATCCCGTGCCAGCAGCTGCAGTTGTGCTGCTGTTGTGGCTGGTCCATGAAGTGATGCTCAAAACTGGTCCTTGGTGCAAGAGGGCACCTTGGCTTGCTCTGGCTGGTGCAAGTTGAATCCACCTGTGTAAGAGCACCAGAGAGTCCTGGTTTGGGGTTTGTGGTGTTAGGGTTTTTGCTCTGGAAAGGTGCTCCCTCCTGCATGGTCTGGCCTGAGCTCTGTTCGTACATGAGGTTCACTCTTTGCAATCCTTAGTGCTTCCACCCATGGAAGTTTCTGAGACCCAAGAGAAAGGAGTGAAGATTTATCAAAGTCCTTTCAGGGCTGAAGTCATTGTTTGTTTTTAATGTTCAGGGTCATAGTGCTGGTCTGGGACAGGGTGAAGGAAAAGCCTTTCCTGGAAGAACTTGTGCTCTGGGCAAAATAAACCCTCTCTTCACCTTTTAGGCTTAATAATGAAACTGAAAATGGTAGCTGAGATTAAAGAGCTGCATTTTCCTCCCTGGGATCACATCTTTTCTCCAGGTGAGCATCCTCCAGGCTGCCCTGCCAGCAGGCGTATGAGAAACCAGCACCATTTAACTTGAGCTCCCCAGGACAGGCACAAGCCATCAGGTGTTGGCCCCTCGAGCTTTCCCTGCTTGCTCCCCATGTGGTGCTGCTGAGCTGGCTCCAGCCAGGCTGTGCATTTCCCAGGGAATTCCCAAATTCAGGATTTCCTCTTTTAAAAGCAAACAGCAAAGGAGTGCTCCGACAGGCGAAATCCCAGCAAGAAGAAAACTTGAGATGTTGTGCTTTGAATTCAGCCTTTTATGGTGGTGTTTGTCAGCGCCTTAGTTGATAATTTAAAGTTTGTTTGAAATGGAAAGTCAAACTTGGAGGAATGGAGTGGAAACGGAGCGATGGAAGCTTTCTCCTGGTTGTCTTCCAGGCAAAATTTTGTTTAAATAGACACGTTGTTGTACAACTTGACCTGGGTTACAGTTTAACTCCCACATGCAGACTCAGCACCTTCTGCTGCGGGGCAGCCAGCTCTCCCAGCAGCCACCTACATGCAGCTCCATCCCGGGAGGTGCCGGGCTCAGGTCCCCGCTCACCTCAGCGGTGCTGGGTCAGCTCTCTGGGAAGGATGGTGTGGAGCTGCCGGAGAAGCTCCCAACCACATCACCATCTTCCCAGTGCTCCCTCCCAGCTCAACACCACTCCTGGCCATCGCAGAGTTTCTGCTATTCCTCATCTCCCTGGGGTTTCTTGTATTTGGAGGTGGCTTTTTCTAAGGGTTGTGTTTCTTCAAGTAAAGGTGGTTTTTTTTTTTCAGGATGCTTTCAGAAAGGCCACGTAGCAATGCCACACATCAGCTGGGTGCCATGAGTCTGCAGCAGGACAGGGAGTGGGCAGTGTCCCCCACGGTGCCGTGCAGGAGCTCTTGTCCTGCAGGAACCTCATGCACGTGATTCCTCCCCCCACAACCCTCCAGGGACAAATCCTGCCCTGTGCAAGGTGAGAACACTGGGCCTGGTCAGCACATTTGGGGTCTGGTAGGA
>NW_010299317.1:2790-3662 GCF_000700745.2 Antrostomus carolinensis | reverse complement strand
CCAAAAACCCCCTTGAAGCAGCATTTTGTGTTGGCTTCAGCTCTCGTCACTCTGCTCAGCAGCGTCTGTCTTTTCATCAAGGACCACTTTATTGCTGTGCCTGTGAGAAACCCTTCCAGGAGCTGCAAGGAGCCCTTTATTAACTTCAAGCTGCTTTTTGCTGAAAAACATAACTTAAAAACCAAACAAAAGCTCACAGAAACCTGAGAGCTGAGGAAGGTGCCCAGCTGGGGCAGGATGCAAAGCGCTGGCCTGGGTGGGAGACTTCATGCAGCAAACAAAGAGCAGCTGTGGCTTGGGATTTAAAAGGCAGACTTTGCAGGGCATCGTCTGAAGCGTGCACAGCATCTCCCTGCAGGGAGGGAATTTGGGATATTTTGGGGCAGTCTGGCAGTAGCAGGGCTCTGTGGCTGACCCCGAGCGAGATGTTGGAGATGTCACCCTGTAGCTCTTAATGCCACCAGGTTGTCCATGGCAGGGGGTAAGGTGATTTCCAGGGTGGGTGTTGATTCTGAGGAAGTTTCTCCCACCTTTGCAGCCAGGTGGGTATGTTATAAAGCAGGTGTTTGGCAACACCACGTCTGCAGCTCAGTGAAATCCATTTGCTCCATCCCTGCTGTCCTCCCCTGTCCCAGAGCAGCCAACACTCCTTCCTCCAAACTTGCAAAACCCCTTTCAGCCTTTTTAAAAAATTTATTTCCCAGTTCTTTTTCCCCATCAACAAAACTCTGAGCACCACAGAGCTCATCCAATAAGGAAAACCAACAGCAAGCAAAAGATGACCAAAGAACACTGAGTTAGGAATGTGCAGGAGGAACGGGTGCTGGTGTGGGGCTGGGGCAGCTGGGAAAAAAAAAGCCCTTTTCCTTTTC
>NW_010299317.1:735-2750 GCF_000700745.2 Antrostomus carolinensis | reverse complement strand
CTTTCCCTTTTCTTTTTCTATTCTACTTTAAATTTTGTTAGAAACAGATGAGTAAACACCGTGTATGTTTGTGTGGGAGCGGTGGTGGCTCGTGGTTTTATGATTTTCCCCCCAGCTGTGATTCATTGCTTTTTACATTTTTTAATCTATTCCCCCGCACCCCCCTCCTGCTTCTCCCTTTCTCCTGCAGCCCAGCAGCTGTCGTTATCAGTGAAATGACTTGACATTATTTTGCTGTACTTTGTTTCTATTCATTGATTTGTTGAATGAAAACTATTTATCCGGGACTGACGTGTGAGATTGGAGCCTTTCAAGAAGAGGCAACTCCACGGTGTAATTTTACTCCAAAAGGAGCAGAGGAAGAGCTCCGCGTTAGAGCAGCTCAGCCGAAATCCCTGGCCCTGTCATCGTGCAGAAGCAAAACCTCCAGAGGTGTTTTATAGGAAAAGCATCTTTCCTTTCCCTTCTCCTTTCCTTTCCTTTTCCCTTTCCCAGCCCTGCTGGGTTCTTGCTGGAGGTGAATTTGGGGTTTCTCTCGGGATGGGGATGCCAGGAGGTGTGGGTGGGGAGGCAGGGGCTGGGCAGCAGGTATCTGGGTGCGGATGAGCCCTTCTCCTCTGCATGGTGAGCACAGCAGTGCCATCCATGTGTGCTCCTTGACCTCCCTTTGTTTCCATTCCCTGTGAGCACATCCCACTTCACTATAGGGCATCCAGCAAAAGTGACCCTCGGGATCCCTCCTGGGACCCAATAAGCTTGGAGAGAGGGTCCCACGTCTCCAGAAATAGGTGTCTGCCTTGTCGCCAGCGAGAAGCGATGGGCATCTGCAGGGAGCGCATCCCCACCAGCCTGGTTGCTGGGTTTTGTTTGTTAATATTGAAGACAACGCTGGATGTTGAGGTTGTGACATCCATGAGGTTGAAACATCCATGGTCAAGGCTGAGCAGATCTGAGAACGCTGATGATGCTCATCCCTGGGAGGACCGGTGAGATGTGCTTTGTGTTGCTGTACGGACAGAAGTAGAGCTGGAAAATACATCTGGTTTGTACATTGTTCATACTTAGCTCTCCAGGTTTTGGTTGGTTTTGTTGTTTTGTTTTTTTTTAAACTAAAATCACAGCAACCACATTTTAATTTAAAAAAAAAAATCCCCAAACCTGACCACTGTCACCTAAAATGACAGAAGCTGGTTCCCTGCCAGTGCTGCTCAGAAAAATCTCACATCTTTGCTCCATCAATACCATCCACGCAGCTTGAAGGACGGGTTTTGCTTGGGGAATACGCTCTTGTTTGAGGGATTCAGGATCCCTTTTTTTCCCACAGAGCCCTGGCTCCTTTCTTCCTGGCACAATCAGCCCTCTTGCTGCTTTTCTTGCCTTTTCTTCCACAGCTTTCCCACATTCTGTTCACACCTTCATGAATATTCAGAGGCCATTGGCCATATGAAGCTATTGAGAGCTCTTGTTAACACTCCTCCTAATGACATGCACCTTCAATAGAAAACAAAAACACAGATAAGAGCTTGTTAGCCAAGACCCTTGTTCCCCACCTAACAAGGTTTCCATTGACTCGGACACTTGTGGTGACACATTGCTTGCTCTCACTGTTGCCTCTTTTGATTTGCGACTGGCTTTTACCGAGGGTTTCTTCTTTTTTTCTTCCTCCCCCTCTCCCCCCCTTTTTTTTTTATTGCCCAGTTTTAAGCTAATTAAGAAAAAGGTCAGGTCTCTCTGAACAATGAGTTATGGTGCTACAATGAGCCCAGGGAGCAGCGTACGCCCCAGCCCTGAAGCGGTGGGCGATGGGCTCGCACGCCGCGGCGCGTGGGAAAGTTGTGCCACGAGTGGCATCGCTCTGCCCGCGCCGACCAGAAAGAGCCGTAGTTGGGTCAAGAGGTGATTAAAGCCCAACGAGGGGCTCTGAAAAGGGGCTGAGACCACCCGTCGTGGTTCCCAAGGGCTTCCCAGCTCCCAGCCTGGTTGGACATCTCTGGCGATGTCCCCAGAGCCATGCG
>NW_010299317.1:0-666 GCF_000700745.2 Antrostomus carolinensis | reverse complement strand
CTGTGTGAGGGACAGCCACGCTCCCGCGATGCTCCCGGTGATGTTCCTCCTGATTTATGGCTGTACACAAAGAGCAGAGCCCCATGGCCATGTCCCCACCAGCACCGTCTGCCGCGGGGCTTTTCCCTGGGACAGAAATCCCACCCGGCTTCGTCAGCTCTTGTTTTCCATCCTCCAGTTGTGCTTCTCCTTCCTCCAGCTGTCACCGTGATCTGCCAGGCTTTCATTAAGCTGGGCCCACCCATTCGATACCGCGAGATGCCTCGCTTGTTGTTGTTGTTGGGGTTGGTTTTTTTTTGGCCACACCTCATTATTTCTGCTATTATTAGGCCCTTGCAGCGTTGTTTGTCATCTTGTCAAGGCCCCGGAGTTTCTATGGATACTGCTCCCCTAACTCCCCTAAGTGGCCACGCTATCAATTAAGACAGCTTCGTGGCTGAACTCTTCCAGAGGACTTTGGAAAAATCCGGAGAGAATTTCCCTGAAATGCTCTGTTCGTTACCGAGCTGCCTTTTCAGGAACGGCCGCTCGCTCAGAGCTCGGGGTAGTCGGGTTTTCTAAGCATTACCAGTCTCCAAGGCAGGATCAGCTGCCTGGCAGGTAGAATTAGATAGTGAGAGGGCTTAATAATAAACCACTAGATTTTATATATTTTAAAATATACTT
>NW_010299316.1:12801-13257 GCF_000700745.2 Antrostomus carolinensis | reverse complement strand
GGTGCGTGAGCAAAGGGGCTGCCCCGGCCCGGGAACGGCCCCGCGTCATCCGTGCGCCGGCAGCTGGATCCCTGAAAACAGCGGCATGAAAACACCTGGGAGATGCTGAGGAGTACAGCGGGACTTATATAACATAATGACAAGATTATATTATATATAATATAGTATAACATAATGACAAGAATATGCAGTTTGTTCCTATTATTGTAACTGATCACACGTTCTTTTCCTTTAGTTAAACTATCGACATGAAGAAATTAAAGCTTAAAGAACTGGAAAGCTGTCTTCAACACGTTGATATTTTTGAAAGTCCAAAACTGCTCCTTGAACAGTACCCAACAAGACCTCATATCGCAGGTAGAGGTTACCCACAGCCCTGGTGTCTCATAGTTCTTCTTCAGGTCTTTAAAATAAATTTTTTAAAGTGTTTTTACTGCATTATCTTCTTTGAAGCCT
>NW_010299316.1:0-12773 GCF_000700745.2 Antrostomus carolinensis | reverse complement strand
GAATGTAATTACTTTTTAAACGATCTGTTAACTTCTTTTCATTAGAAGTACACCGCTAATCTTCAATCCAAAAATCAAGTAAATCGATTTAAAACATAATGTTGTGATACAAACATCTTAATGTGTAAATGAGAAAGCTGAAATGCATTTATTTCATTACAAAAAAAAAAAAAAAACAGTAAAAATGTATATACAGACACTCAACCGTATCTTAATTCCCCATATTTTACATTTTTCTGTTTTTCCCCAAACAAATTTAGAGGCATACTTTTTCACAAACAATACTCACAGCTCTAGGTGTAATCTCTCCACCAAAGATCCAGAGTTCTAGAACTCATCAAAATGCTTTTAACTTGTTTTCACATATAAATGAAAAGCAGAATTACAGGCAGTGAGAACAATCAGCTTGATTTTGCATGACAAGAAACCTTTAGTTCAGAGTTTTCTGAAGGCAGAAGTAGCTTTTCTTGATTAATCAGATGCATATTGGATATTAATGACCTCTGTTTTTTTTTCCCCTCCAGCATGTATGCTTTACACAATTCACAATACTTTTGATGACATTGAAAACAAAACAATTGCAGATTTAGGATGTGGCTGTGGCATGCTCAGCATTGGAAGCGCAATGTTAGGAGCAGGGTAAGTATTTAATACTAAGTTGGGGATGTGTTTTTTTCTACCCTAGAAGAGTAGAAAATAAGATCAGAACATAGCAATGCTGAACTAAACTAATTTTAGGTATCTAATCTAGTATAATGAGGATATTTAATGTTTAGACAGTCAATAACCACTCAAATCATGGAAGAGATGGACAGCTGCCATGAATTTGAACGTCAAAGTTTGCTTTCTCCTGAAGCACTAAATGAACACATGAAACTTCCTTCACAAAGTTTAAAAGGATATTTGAGGAAGGGCAACATATTTACTCACATTTTTATTAGCACTGAATTTATAGGGTATGCTTGTTTCATTTCCTAGATAAAATAAGTTGTGTACCCAGATCCCTTTCAAAACTTTACTGTAGAATTTAAACATCATTTTAGTTCGCAGGAGGCTAATGTGGTACTGTTGTTTTTTGTTGTTGTTTTTATTAGACTGTGTGTGGGGTTTGACATAGATGCAGATGCACTGGAAATATTTAATAGCAATATTGAAGACTTTGAGCTCACAAACATCAACATGGTTCAGTGTGATGTCTGTTCTTTACCTGACAGCATGTCAGAAACTTTTGACACAGTTATTATGAACCCTCCATTTGGTACCAAGCATAATAAAGGTTAGTAATTCTGAAAGTTATAAATTATTAGGAATTAAATAGCGAGGGAAACACTTTTGATGAAACATCTCCCTTCTTTATTACCATTACCTATTGTAATTACCTTGAGTTTCGTTGATCCCGAATCAGTTTCCTAAGTATTTCATATCCCTACCATTTTTCTCTTTTAACTAAAAGCAACTGGATAAGTTTCAGAAATGCTTTCTGTACCTTAATTTATTTAGTGCTGTTTCTCAAATAGCTATTACTCTAGGAAAACTGAAGCATGAAGCAGATCTGTAAATGCCTTAGTTTAAGTTTGCATTTAACAATTCTAGTAATTTCATCATTCTTTTAGGAATGGATATGATTTTTCTGAAAACTGCTTTGCAAATGGCAAAAACAGCTGTATATTCCCTTCACAAAACTTCAACACGGCAGGTAAGCCCTTCATTTTAGTAGAGTGAGCATTAACCAGGCAATGAAATAACTGGAATTTAATGATGTTGTCTGTAGCTTCACTGATTTGTTCACACCTTTATGGGGTATGAACCTTGTTTTATTTAAATACTGATCACATCAAATAACTGTGATGTCATATACATCAGGGTATGTGATCTGTTTCAGCTTGAAAAACAAAAGCACAGGACACTTCTTAAATAAATGCAGGGGTGTAGATACTTGTAAGACAGTACAGAAGAGATTTTAAGTTTATCTGTATCTATTTAACATTGTAGCACATTCAAAAAAAAGCAGATGAATGGGAAGTGAAGATGGAAGTCATAGCAGGTAAGATTAATTTGTTGTTAAAAGAAAAAGAAATTGTTGGGGGATAACATCTGTAACACTACTAGTTACTCTTAACAGCCTGAGGTAAATTTAAGTGTGATGTAACACTGCAAATGACATAGGTCTTTTTTTAAGCAGCTCATCCCCCCCCCCCCCCCCCCCCCCTTTTTTTTTTTAATACCTTGCTACCTGTCTAGAATTTTTTAACTACAGGCAGTTAAAAAAGCTCTGAGGAATACATATTCTGTGCAGAATTGAATTGCATTTCTTCCTGGACTAGATTTTGCCTTCAAAGCAGAAGCCACCTACCTTCCTGCTTCAAAGAGCGTTGCTGAATAACAAAAACAAAGTACAGGTCAGTTCTCACACAAAAAAGCATCCTGTACTTACAGTCATCTGTTTTTCTGACAGCTGTTCAAGTATCACCAGCTCGATGCTTCACACAGCCATACAACTTAAGACACAAAAGTTGCACAAGTGCTTGAAACACAACTGCACTTCAGCCATCCACTCACTGTCTCATGTGGTTGGCTTAAATGTTCAGCCATGATCTAGTCCAGAGGTCAAAGCAGTTATCCAGCCAGGGGGAAACAGAGGGTGGCAACAGAAGAAAATGGGTGTAGGGTGTAAGTCAACTGACTAATAGTAATTCTAGTGTAGCAAGTATTCTTTTTGCTGTTCACAGAACTGAGATACGACCTACCCGCATCATACAAGTTCCATAAGAAGAAATCAGTAAGTATGAAACTTAATGTAACTGAGAAAATGCTGTCTTGTACTGGGTAGGTAAATAAATTCTACTTAAGATTTAAGCTTTAGTATCATATGTAGTGGATGAGGAATGCTCACAGTACTTAAGAGAAGTTCACCATGATGGCATCAAGTTCCATTGCTGTGACTACATTTTGTAGTTGAACGCAGAGAAGAATCATTGTAACACAAGTCAAAGCTATACACAAAGATTAAAGCCAGCACTGCAACTAGATGTGAAAAAGCTAAGGGTAGCCTCCTTAACTTTTACATTATTTACCTGATCTTACTGCAACTGGAACTTAGACTGAATTAAGTAATGAAGGCCAGAGTAACTAGGATTTTACAGCTGTAGCATTATTTCAGTGTTCTATGCTCTGTACTGCAAATAGCTATAGCCAGTGAAATCCCTCATAGAACCACCTTAAGAGGGAGCAGGAGAAAGCTGTGCACTTCACATAATGGAAGATCTAGTCAGGATGCTAGAGTATGGAAGCTTAAGCCCACAGGCAAGTCCCTGGGTGCTGAATGCTGGCCTAGAAGACATTTATCCCATTACCACAAGGGAAGTGGAGAGAATCCTGGAGTAGACGAAGCAAGACTTGAAGACTGTTAGGCATGTTGAACAGCAAAGACTAGAAGTTTTACTCAGCTGTACCTATCCTCTTGGTGACTTGAACTTAAATGATGGAATTCTGTCCTTCAGCTTTGCTAATTCACAGTTACAGCTTTATACTACATTGACATCCAGGCTTCACTAGTAAGCAGTTTTAAGTTCTGAATTTATTGGCAGCTGCTATTTAACAGAACTGCAGGATTACAAAATCCAGAATCATTTACATATGAATGAAGTGCCAGAGAAGCTGAGAGGATTTGACAGTATAAACAAAACTATAAATATAAAAGAGGTTTTTCAAGCTTGTACATTAAGAGCAAACGTGCTTCTTAAAGAAACAAACAAAAAGCTGTAACCCAACAAAATGAATTTTTCCTCTCATTGTAGGTTGACATTGAAGTGGATTTCATTAGATTTTCTGCCAAGAAACTCCTGAACTGAGACATGTCTTTAAAACCTAATGAAAATGGAACAATAAAAACAATGATTTCTTTTTATTATTTTAGTATTACTGATCTCCATTTTCTGTTTTCAGTTGTTTTGGTGCAGGTTCTTCTTTTTCTGTTTCCTCTAGTGGTCTCTTCTTGGGACTTGCTGGTTCTGCAAGATTGAATATGTAGTCATTTATGGTAAAGAAAAGCATTTCAGTAATGCCTGGAATCTTCTGAAAAAACCCAAACCCTTCCTACCATGTAAGTTCAAGGATGAGTCCTAGTTTATTCCACAGCCACTGCTATGACAGAGGGTTTACTTATTACTGTGGGCAGGTAAGAAGATGAAGGAATACAATCTAACAGGAGTTAGATTTATTTATTAAATAAAACCCATGTTTCACTGGGTTTTATTTAAGCAGGTGCCATATGTAATGAACAGAAGCTTAGCTCTTCAGCTTCTCCAAGCTAACTACCCACACGTAGAACTATTAGTGTTCTCATATTCTCAAGGAAAAAAAAAAAATCACCACTCAAGAGACTGGGCCTGTACAGTTGTGTAATGTTGCTGGCAACCACCATCTTTCAATGTAGAATGCTTTGAGCAGCCCTGCAGTACAGCCCCAGCTATTATTTTAATGTGCTTTTTGGATAGTTCTGTAAGGAATCAAGCAGAAGACCCTTAAAGTTACTTTACTGATACTGTCAGAGGACAGAAATACAATAATGTAGGGCCAAATCTGAAACACGTGTTAAGAAACATGAGTACTTCTACTAAAGAAGCTGCATCCAGTGCACAGAATGACATACCTGTTTTAGTATCATCTTCGCCACCTTCTTCGTCAAACTTTATTTTCTTGCCCTGAAACTGTACTTTCCCTTTGTGTGCACTTTGAGGTATCTTTCCCCCTCTTCCTTTTCCTTTAATTTTGCGTCCTGTGGGGATATAAGATGTCAGGAACTTTGTATCGTCTTTTAACTTGCAAGCTCAAAAGAATGCTTTACAGTTAGTGTTTAGTATGTATTCACTATTTAGTTACTTTTACACAATGCCACTTCTAGGACATTATAAATACTTAAACCAATAAAAGGAGGACCTTTTGTTTTCTGTTTCAGCAATTCTTGCTGATCTTCCAGTATTTTTTTCAGAGCTTCTTTCTCTGCATCTCCTTCTAGCACTTCCCATGTAACATCCTTGTTCCGAAGCTGTAAGTTTCCATCATGTGCTGCTTTGGCTTTTTCCAGAGCTTCTTTTGCAATATCCTTAAATAGGATAATTCCCTTAAAAAGAAGGGCAGCATTTTAATCTTGCTGCAAAAACATTCAGGTAGAATGATGAACAACATATCCTGTTAGGTACTTTAGCAAATTCATTACACTTGCATGATGTAAAGTGCACCTAGACTGAAGCAAAACCCTGAGACGATCCTACCAAACATTTCGGCCTGTTTTGAATTTACCACTGAGAAGGGTGGAACCTTTATCTGTTCTTTTGAAAGAATTTAAGGGAATAATTTAATTCTCTAAACATTCTGCAATTCCACAAGTCAATTAAATAAATTTGTATTTGATTCTGTAAGGGAACAAGCATTTAATAATTCTGTTTCAAACTTCAATACAGAGATCTTAACTCCTTGTCTGAGATTCTACTGACCTCCTTCGCACCTCTGACAAAGTGTATCCATTTGATTTCTCCGTAATCAGAAAATACATCATGGAGATCTTCTCTGCATGTTTGATCATCTAGATCACCAGAAAACTTCAACAGACATCCTGTCTTTTCTTCCAGAGACTTCTAGAAGAAACAAAATAAAGAAAACCCCACATTTTGGTTGAAAAGTCAATCTTGGATATTAATTTTTCCCCTCAATCCCAAGACTATTAAAACATGTTACTGTTAAATAAGCAATTGAAGTCATCCCCCTTAGCACCATCAGTAACTCAAGCATTCTTGCCACATAGCTTATTTATGCTGATGTCCAAAATCTGCATAGCGTCCCCCCTCCCCCCTTTTTTTTTTATATTTTCCTTTTTAAAATTTTCTTTGCTTACTATGATGCATTTATGTGGAACTTAGGCCTCCTTTCCTGTGAGAATTACACTCTAAATTCTAGAAACATTTTCTGAAGGCTGACATCTGAGGTTGAAAATCTATATAATACTGATGAAATCCTTACTGGATCCTTTAAACACCACAGAAGAATTATCATCTCAATGGTGCACTTGGGATCACTTCTAAACAGGTAAACATGCCTAGTAATTTAAATTCAGGATATGATCTTTTAAGCAAAATTAGTCTCTTGAAGTATTAAATACCATGACAAAACAAAGTCCTACTGTAGGTTAGTTGGAAAAGCTAAAGTGACTTTCTATGAAGTGCTCTATGTTACAGAATTTCAAACTCTGAATATCTCACTTTAGCTTTACAAAATGTAGCTGCAGGAGCATGTTTGTTGCGTGGATTTAAAAACCATACAAAAGCAAGCATTGTATAGTTTTCAGGTACAGAGATTTAAGAAACCCATACCATTTCAGCATCTGCTGCTTGTTTCTGTTTTTCTTCTTTTTCCCTGTAAAAAAGTTAAATTAGTTAAGAGTTGGTTCAAATGTGGTCAGGTGAGCAAAACCAGGCACTTCAATGGATAGTGACTTACTGTTTAGCTCTTGCTTTAGCTTCTACTTTATTTTGTCTCCTTTCTTCGTTCTTCTTTGTACAATACTCCTCCCTTCAACAGAATATAAGCTAAGTTAACACCACTTAAAGTATTCCATTATAATTACTTGATAAGACAGCAGTAGCCAAGAAACAGTTGAGATTATCTTTCGGAGTTGAGATGCTCATGTCCAAAAGGTACAGCTATCAAGACCTGTACAACAGTGTAGAAACTGAAACTTCTCAGGTCAAGCCCAGTTCTTGTCTCAATCCAGTCTTGACCATTATTAGTTCATACAACAGTTAAGTGGACTTACTTGAAAAGTACTATCAGCTCCGTGTCTTTGTACTTTTGGTTTGGGATCTCTGTGAACTTCTTAGCAGATTCAACACTATCAAAAACTGCAAATATTGAGCCCTGTTAAATGGTAAGAGACATTCAGTGTGAGAATAATTAAACAGAATGTTACCCAGGGGGCATCCCTGCCTCAGGTCTCGCTGTTCATCACAAAAGGTACCTTAAATGTTCTCTGCAATGTTCTCCTCATTTGAATGTTTTCAACTGGACCTTTATCCTCAAGCCATTCTTTGATATCATCAAGAGTTGCATCTAGTGGAAAGCCTTTCTGCAAGATAGCAACAAAACTTCAGTTATATGCAATAAACTGTTACTTAGTCAGAAATGATAACCTCTCTAGAATGAGTTAATTCAAGCTTTACTTAGATGGTTTTCAAAGTCACGCAGAACAGCACGCAGCAAAGGAAGAAGTTTACTTACAACATATACAGATCTGTTTTTAATTGCAGCCTTATACTGGTCATTTAATTCAGGAAGAGGTTTGTTTGGAGATCTTCTGATTTTAGTTTTGTCTTCATTTATTTCCATTAGACCAGTCTTGGATTTTCTTAGTGCTTCTACAATAACACTAAAATCTTTTGAAAGGCGACTTAACCTATTGAGTAAGCAGACACAGGTTATTACAAATATACAGGCAAAGCTGCAGCCAAGTGTTAAAACAGCAATGGGAGTTGTACACACAGACCAGGGACATTTGGCCCCAAATAGAGAAAAGTAGCTGAAAGTTACCCTTCCCTCCAGATTAGTTGTACTTTGTTTTACCTGTTGAATTTGATCATTACTTCTAAAGGCACCCAGCCATCATCTAGTTTGATCTGTTCCTTTAGGAACTTGTCTCTCGGTAGATTGTGATTGCCAAAATAGTACTGCAAAAAAGAAGGGAGAGGGGGACAGGGAGGGAAATTTGTCTTTGAATGTTCAGTCTTAAAAAGCTCCATTTTCAGATGACAACTTAGTGCGGTAGATTGAGACATACCAAAGTTCATTAATCTGAACAACTAGAAATTCTGAAATTACTTCCCCGCTTTGATGTGACAGGTCTGGGACAGACATTTTTAAAGAGCCAAAGATTCAAGCCTAACTCCCTATGAAATTAACTTCCCATTAGCCAAGTCCCTACCAACAAACGTCTCCAAAACTACATCTCAGTCCAGATCTCAAAATATAAATTGAACTTACCTCAATTTGCTGACAGATTTTGCTTTCCAAAATGGACATGTTTTCACCATCTCCATTTTCAGCCATTTTCATCAGCTGTGTTGAAGAGAATTTAAAGGTACTAAGTATTGAACAGTACTTTCTACAGATTTGCATTTCACTGCACCCTCATCTAAACAAGGTAACAGACAAGTTCTCTAGCCCTATGTTTACGCTTGTGAGCCAACTTTAAACAACTGCAGAACTCCAAGGGGACACTAGGAAACAACTTGGGGGAGGGGGAACACAGACACACGACCCATAAGTAAAATACTTCAGTTGTTAAAGCAGCGTTTGACATTCTACATTCAAGATAAATAAAAAAAATGCTGGCACGTTACAACATTATTAGTTGTTTACCTTTTGCTAGGCACAGATCCTCAGTTGGTACCTAGCGGCAACAAACCCAGAGCCAACAAAATTTGTTCTTTAAGTCAAATACAACCTCTCATCACTAGGCAAAGCATCAGTAACAAAAATTGAGTAATATTTGTAAATAAATAATGCAGGCACTTCTGCCTGAATACTGAATCAAGCATCTCTGATAGGAGATAAGATGTTTTAACTTGAAAGTAACTTCTTCCCTTAACTGGCATTAAGTGTATAATAGCAGTACATCAGATACAGTCACTATATGCACTAGAAGGCTGCTGAGAAAGCAGCTACTGGCCAGAAAGTTAATTGGTATTAGCAAATGTCTATCTAGTTGCTCTTAAAATAAGGACAGATTGTTGAAGAGTAATCCTTGAGGAAAAATGCAGCTTTATAAAGCTCCCAGAAATCATAGAATGTTAGGGATTGGAAGGGACCTCGAAAGATCATCTAGTCCAACCCCCCTGCCAGAGCAGGATCACCTACAGTAGGTCACACAGGAACACACCCAGGTGAGTTTTGAATGTCTCCAGAGAAGGAGGCTCCACAGCCTCTCTGGGCAGCCTGTTCCAGTGGCCCGTCACTCTCGCAGTGAAAAAGTTTTTCCTTATGTTTACATGGAACCTCCTATGCTCCAGCTTGTGCCCCATTGCCCCTTGTCCTACCATTGGAGATCACTGAGAAGAGCCCAGCTCCATCCTCCTGACATTCACCCTTTACATATTTATAAACATGAATGAGGTCACCCCTCAGTCTCCTCTTCTCCAAGCTAAAGAGACCCAGCTCCCTCAGCCTTTCCTCAGAAGGGAGATGCTCCACTCCCTTCATCACCCCAGGATGGTCTGTCCCCAACCTACACTGTTGGGGAGTAGCATAGGGGAAATGGACCTGGGGGTCGTGGTGTGCAGCAGGATGACCATGAGCCAGCACTGTGCCCTCATGGCCAGGAAAGCCAATGGTTGTTCTTTCCCAGATGTAAGGCTCCACACTTGCCCTTGTTGTATTTCATTAAACTTCTCCCCGCCCAGCTCTCCAGCCTGTCTGCATCTCTCTGGATGGCAGCACAGCCTTCTGGCGTGTCAGCCACTCCTCCCAGCTTTGTATCATCAGCAAACTTCCTGACAGTGCACTCTGTTCCCTCATCCAGGTCATTGATGAATATATTGAATAGAAATGGTCCCAGTACTGACCCCTGAGGGACTCCACTAGACACAGGCCTCCAACTAGACTCTGTCCCATTGACCACAAATCAGTCTGAATTCAGTTTTGAACCATGAAGCACAAATTTATTCCTTCTTGCTTTGGGAAGTATCATACTTGTTAAGTCCAGCTACAGAAGATGAAGCAGTTTCATGGCCCTCAGTTACAGCAGGTCACAGATCAGTGATCATTAAGACTACAGGTGAAGACAAGTTTTCACTCATATCTTGCATGGTTTACTGGGAGATTTAAGCATACACATTCTGCTCTTCTGCCACTTGCAGGACAGTAACATCTTTCAGAGCATCAAGACCAGTGACAACACAGAAGCAGGGAAAACTCCTCCAAGACTCCCTTGTCACAAGAAATAATGTTCATCAGAACACTCACCTGGCAGCCCCATCTTACTTTAATAGTTTAACTCGCCAATCATTGTTCAGAGTACTGCAGTCTGCAGTATTCCCATTTCCCCCTCTTCCCGATCTCGAGGCTACACTGCATCCTTTGACTTGCTTGTAGTTCTTTTTAATCTGGGCACTTACAGCCTTAAAATTTGCATCCCAGTCTGCACTACTGGGCTTCCACCTGTACCTCACACTGTGACACTTTAAAGCAAGATTTCAGCAAGTGTCAGTCGACAGCTACGCTCAGAGCGCGATCCATCTGACTGTGAAGCGCCTCACTCAAATCCAGGCCATAGTACACAGGCTGACAGTGGCAGTTACTTTAAGGATGTCTCATTAGCCACCCTGACTACAGGAGACTGACTTAGTTCACCACCACATTCAGGTGCTGGCACTATCCTAACTCTCCCCTGTGATGTCCCCAACACCCGACTCATGAAAGAAGCCAGTGTTCTATTTTCCATTATACCTAATTTGGTGTAATTCAGTGGCAGTCTATGGAATAGTCTCAGTTCTTCCCATTGGATCAAGTAACTGACTACACTCCTGTGCTACACCTGATCCAACAATTAACCCACCAAAGAAAAGGAAGAACAGTTTCATTAGATAAATTTGTCACTGACTTGATTCAGCTTGTAGAAAGCACTAGTGATAGACCTGTTAGGGCAGGGAGGACAAGAGAAGGAAAAAAAATAAATCAGAAACACTATACCATCAGGGTCAAAAAAGTACTGAACAGCAGCTATGTGAACCTTCATATTCTTGATCCGTCGTTTGGTGATTTAACTCACACTGCATTGCCTCTCCTCCAGGTGTGGCAGATTTTTTTTAAAGCACTAGGCAACATATTTAAGTGAACCATTTTCTTATGTGTGCTTCTCACAGGACAGCTCGATTAAAGTTTAAGATGACATACTAATTTACTAAGATGTGAAAAATTTTGCTTTCTTGAATATTCTGAAGAAAAAGTTAATTTGTAATTTACTCATGTATCCTGTTTTAAGAAAAATACATTAACAATATGTTCTGGAACTCCAGAACAGAGACAATCTGCTGGCGTACACTGAAATACAGATTGAGCTGGATGGAAGAATCTTCCCTCACTACCTTCCCTCTGGTCAGCTGGTCTCAAGTACCCTGTTAAGAAAGAGCTGAGTGGAGACAGCTGCTTTGTACTCTTCTGTAGAGTGAAATACAGACCAGCCTCCAAGTAGGCTGTACCTGCTTGCTTCTTCAGTAGCCTTTACCCATCATACTGAACGGTGCATGGATTTCTTGGAGTAAGTTTTCCTTTAATACAAGTTGTGTTAAAATAAAATTTGGGGCCTTTTGGCTACATGCTGCGAAAGCACCAGCAGTTCTGCCCCTGTAAATGAGGTGAGGATTACACAGAGGCAGCATGTCTGAGATAGAAGAGTTACAAGAGAATCTGTTCGTAAAGCCATTACTTTGCTTTGGTTTTGTCATTTAGAAAGACACCCCACCCCCCCAGCCTGTCCAGGGTACCCTGGCTTTTTTAAAGCCTTGACAAAAACCACACCAGTCTGAAATACACAGGACAGCCTTCTTTCTACTGCTGGATAGCCAAAAAGCCATCAAGAAATGCCAAGATAATAATGTTGTGAAGCATAACAAAAGAACATATACTTTTGTTTTCACCTAGCTTCTGCCACCTTAACTCCTTCAGCCTTGTTATATCCTTGAATACTCCGATTTTCTTGCACTTCCCCAGCTCTCCCATTACACCACTGTCCCATTCTACCTCACTCTGGGTACTAAAACACCCAGAACCAGCAACTCGCTTTCCACATAAGAAGGCTCCACTGCTAAGAAGATATGAAAGCCAAAAGCTATTTCCTTAGCAGTACTTTCAAGGGAAAACCCAAACTGTACAGTCGCATGAAACAACACGAGGCCTGCGACAAGTCCTTCAGATTAAGCCTGACACCTGGAAGAGTTTTTCTCAAAAGCATCCGTTCAGCTGCAAGTGACAATGAACTGAAGGCAAGACTAAGCAAGACTCAAGCCTGCCACACGCAGAATTCAGTTCAGACACTGATCAAGCTCTAACCTATTTTGAGTAAAAGCAGAAGCAGCCTTCTAATTTAAGAGAAATTCTAGTCCTACTGCACATGCTCACTTCAGACTCTTTAGCTCAGTCATTTGGCACAAGCAAGTCTTCTGGATCCAGCTTCTAGATCAATAGTTTTCAGTTGCTGTGCAGCAATGAAGACTGATAAAAAGCTAGCTCAACTGAAGAACATCCACAGGCCAAACAGCACGCAAAATCCTACGTGAGATTTCATTATAAATTCTTTCCGAGTAGACCACACTGCCTTGTTCCTTCTGTGCCAACAGTCTGTATCAGTGCTACTGAAAACGCACACAAGTTAAAATAATGCAAGTAGGCGTGAGATTTAAATTACAAACGTAAAGCGACAGCCAAGCCCTTTAACTAGAACAATGTGACCCTGCGCTCTATTAGCTCGGTCACCCCCACAGAACTCAAGTGGGTTTGCATCTCACCAGTCACTCAGTTTCAAGGTCTGGACAAAGGTTAGCTGCAGGCTTTTACCGTGACTGTGACAGTAACGCCCTGTACTCCGGGTACCAAAACGCACCTGGTGTGTGAGTGGAATCGGTACAACAGAGGAAGGCATTTAAGTACCGAAAGGGCAGACGCGTCGGCTCCCGAGCCTGACGGTTACGCCAGGAGAGCACCATTTGCGCTCGCACGCTGCCGCAGCC
>NW_010299315.1:0-3756 GCF_000700745.2 Antrostomus carolinensis | reverse complement strand
CTCCCACTTTCCTAAATACAGTTTTGAGGTGGAGCAGCAGAGTAACCAGTTCCTTTTACCTCTGTTCTGACCATCTCTCAAAGCCCATGCAGAAGAAAAGATGAGAGGGTAGAACTGTATTGGATGTGACTGACCCGCTTAGATGCACTGAGCACACACGCTTGTGCACCAGAACTGTGTAACACAGGGTTTTCTCCCATCTGAAAAACAAATCCCTGTACCTGCCAGCTCAACACACTCACAGTGAGTTCACAGTGAAAAACAACGTGTGAGGGTCCTGCAACTGCCTGCTTTGTTATCAGCAGAAATCATAAAAGCCCAAAGTCTCTTATATATGCTACCATACACAGTGAACTGACCTTTTATTTACTACCTTCAAGACATTTGACCAATTTTGTAGACAGAAATATTGACTAACTATTCTCTTTCTAATTTTGTTTTACTTATATGGATATTTTTAATTTATGGATATTAGTTATCTCTCATTCTCCTTGGACACCTAGTCTCGATTCAGGTAATTTCTTTGCATTATAGTGGTTGCCTATTGATCTTTATCAGGTTGTTACCATGCTTTGTTACTCTACACACTTCCTTGGCAAAGTGCTGTGCCCTCTTCCCTCTCATTGTTACAGACTGCAGCAATTTTTATTCTCAATGAAGTTATTTCAACTTATCACTCTATTTATGACTCTTTTTCTTCAGATGAAAAGTACCTACTCTGTCTCTCAGGACATTTGCCAAGCAGCAGTGTACAAGGGATTAACTATTTCTGGAATTCATTCAGTTACAAAGTTTAGGAAGGTCTTTGTACTTTGAACAAAGACAGTGTCTCTCACTTGTTATTTATACTCTAACACAAGACTTAACGATAGCAGGAGACAATAATTATGGGTGTCACAAGGATGTAGAGACAGTGCAGGTCATGGATCCTCAGATGTCTTTTCTTGTTCCATTAGAAAAAGGGCTTACAAGAGAATTCAGTCTTTCATACTTGTAATTAGGTTACTGGGGAGAGAAAAAAAAAATAGATTCATACAGTTCATACAAATTACTTAAAGTAGATACCTCCTACAAAGATTGCTGCTCCACAAAGGAATGGCAGCATTGTAATACTGTATGCCTTTGATGAATGATAGCTATATCAACACATAAACATTTTGTGCATCTTTCAGTCCACTGTGCACCATCAGTCCATCTGTAAACTAAAGCATGTTTACACCAATTTCAAACAAATTGCCTTTAGTCAGATAGAAAATGTAACCGCCTAACACAAATGCAGAATGAGAATTTCATCTAGAAAATGTTCAAGATTTGTTATTAATTTTTTCCTTTGTGAAAGGGATTCAACAGTTACCGGAAATCATTGAAGAGATTTTTCTTTAAAGGCACTTGTCCAGTTGAAAATGTGTTCATCAAAGTTTATTCATAATTACTGATCATCATAAATACTTAACAAATACATAATTGAACATTTAGATATAACTTTAACAGATCAGATTTAGCAATGACTGCATATTTTTGCACAAAATAAAAGAAGAAAAAAAAAAACCCCAAAAACCAAACCTGGAGATCTTTAGAGACATCTCTAAAGAAAGAATTAGACTGATGAGGATAGTTGTTGCACATTATTATTCAAATCATTGCTCCCTCAGACTTTGAGGTCATGAATTCTCTGCAGATCACAGCAGGGTATTAACCAAGCCATTCTGGAGATCAGTTTTGGGGGGGTATTTGAAGAATAAGCACTCCTACTATATTAAATTTACTTCTTGGTTTCAAAAGTGAGTAATGCATACTTCAGATATACCTGTTAGCTCCAAGATCTACAAATAAAAACTCAGGGAAAGACCATGATGTGGATACTCCTCTCTATTCTAGAAATCATCCAGTGAACAAAGAGCACTGAAAACAAATAATTAAATAGAAAAGAAATAAAATGTGTGCAACAGCTGCCAATACACATTTTGCAAGAGAATACATAGTAACCTGGACTTAGTGGCACAAGGACAGGTGAACTCAGGCTTCCCTTCACTCAGATAACGTCATGACATATGCAGTCTTTGATATTCATACTTTATTACTCCTACAACAAGGCTTCCTGGGCACAAAGAGCAGTGAAAGTAAGTGGCGTTTGCACTGATAAAATGAGAGAGAGCAGGGAGACTTTATGATTTTAGGTGATCTTTCTGAGAAACAGTAGAATTTCAGAAGGGATGTCAGGAAGGACATTTTTCTTCTTTTATAAGGCTCCTAAGGGCAGTTTTGCCGAGTAGTTTTCCAACATCATTGCTTCTCATTTGTTTTTTTTCACAAATTATTTGGGACCATGCTGTTGAACTGCTACATATATACATCAGATCATGTGAATTTCCTGCACAACTTGCTATGCGATCAATTGCATGTTGAGTAGTCAGTGGTAACTGTTCCTGTGCACATGCCAAATGTCAATAACTAAAGCAAGCTACCGTGGCTTGGCTTGCCTCCCATCAGCTGAAGCCTGAGCACGTGCGCGTGAAGAATTGCCACAGAGCAGATGACAAAGGAAAGCTCCTACTCAGCTAGGGCAGAGGGAACAGGAAAGAAATCTGCAAATTCATTCACTTCAATCTCCCTCACCTAGCAGATCTCAACATTCTTCACTTAGAGTTCCTACTTCTAGTTGGTGTTTGGTAAAGACTTCCTTTGGAGGCTGTAACCCAAACAATATTTTTTATTCATTCACTGAGGAGAAAGTCGAAGGAGTCCATCCTGATCGCTCTGGCTGGTGCAGGTTCCTGATGTGCACACTCAGAAATATATAGCTTGGTGGATTTCCCAAGTTTCCCATGCATATTTTTTTAAAGATTAATTATTTTTATTTGAGAAAAGTTGCTAATGTAAATACTCATTACTGTAAATTAAACCTAATTACTTCTTATTCCCCTTCTCAGTGTATAAGGAGACCAATAGTCCCCGTCTTTTTATAAGAAATGTTTTAAACATGATCCCATCCGTCTTCTCCATAAGTCTTCATTTGTACGAGACTAATCAAACTCATCTTTTCCATGTTTCCTTGGTAGTCATATTTTTTAAAAATTTAGCTGCTTTCTCAACTCTTTCCAGCTTGCATACATCCTTCTCAAACTACAGTGTGTAAAACTGGCACAGAACTTTAGCTGAGATTACAATGTGACTTGGTGTCAATGGATATGAAAAAATAGCAATGATAGATTTATTTCTGACATGATTCATAAAGACTTTCTATTCTACAGATTGAATAGTCTGTATCAGAAATTATTTATGCAGCATGCAAGTGGTCTTTCAATGCTAAAGCAGAATTAGTATCTCCCTGCAAATGATACTTCTGTTAATACTTTAGAATATCATCTGCCTGCTATTTGGAAACCTACCTACCATGTTTGTTGACTGGTTTTCACTTTCTGATGCATCATGACATACAGAACCAGCGCTGCTGTGTAACAGGACCTTCCTCATTCCTTCATTTGATTTCTACCTTCACTTTGTATTTTGCAGTTGGATTTCATCTTCCTGATTTCAGTTCACCTCTCAAATGAAACTAAAGCTAAAGCAAAACAAGACAAGGGGGAAAATGAGCTTGCTTCAGGCTTGCCTCTAAATAGAGGCCTGGGTGGGTTCAAATGTACAGAACTAGTGAAGTCTGTTTCTTGAGATAGAGAGCGTGAAAGCTGCCAAATATCATTGGGTGAAGAACTTAATTTTCAATATTCACTGTTGTCACAAGAGCTGAATAGCAGA
>NW_010299314.1:0-1562 GCF_000700745.2 Antrostomus carolinensis | reverse complement strand
ATATTTCAGTGAAATCAAAGCTTATAAGGCGTTGATCATTATCAGCTGCTATTTGTAATGAAAAGTACTTAATGAGACCTAGAACAAGAAACAGGGAAAAATTAAGGGCAAGACCTATATGCTTGAAAGTGAATTAAAATAGCTCCCTTGTTATAGCTGCATGATTATACAATGTGACAAATTAATGCTTTGAGGGGAGGGTTACTTTGTTGCCTGACTTAAAAATGGACTTGCATAAATATCAGTGATGGATTAAAATGTACAAAGTAAATGGAACACTTCGAGACCGAAGTTTCTTAATGCAGAAAGTGTCTGAAATGTTGCAGCTAACTAAATTCCTCTCTTTAAATCCACAGCTGGCTCAGTATGAACCACCTCAAGATGAGAAGCATGGTGAATAACAGTAGTTTCTTTCTCCTTTAATGCCTTGACTTAATAAAGGGCAAAAGGGCTTCCTGAGAACTGCAGTCTTTTTTTTCTTCTGTGTGTCTACTTTCTTACCTCATCATCTTAAAGAAAGAAAAAAATGCACCATCATGAGTGTGCAGCTGCAACTGATGAGTTTAAGCATACTGCCCAACTTTCTTGCTTTCTGTACTTAAGAAAAAGTGATAGTTATGATTAACTTGTAGATAACCACGACTGCCAACACTGTGTAAATTTTGCATTATGTCAGTGGTCCTGTTAAGCTGCTGATCTCCCTCTTGGTTTTCTTTTAACCGGAGAGGGTGCCATGACACAGATGGACCAACCGTAAACTAAAGCAGGACTTTGAAGGTGTGTTCCGAGTTGGTACTCAGCACTGAGGTTAGACTTCTGTTAAAACCAGTAGGCTACCAGCCTCCTCAGAGGGGCACAAGAGGAGTGAGTATAGTTAAGTGATAGACATAACACAATGTTGGAGAGGCAGTGCCTACTGAACTTGAACTTTTTAATTTGCACAAGGTGTACCTATTTCCATGCAGCTCATGCCTCTGATCGTGTTTCAGGAACTGGGACTTGGAGAGTTGATCCAGATCCTGCCTGGAAAGTTCTGAACAGAGTACAAAATTCTTACCTGTAGTGGATGTCCTGTCTAATCAGAGTGGCACATGTAAGAGTACAGTGTGGAGAGTTCTGCTGGCTGATTGCTCCAACAGGGAAAAGAAAATATAGGCAGGGCATAAAATCCAAGAGGTGCATGTGACTTGTGATTTCTAATTGTGCCTCTATGTTCTATGGCCCCTGTTTCCCTGAACTGGCTTCACAATTCTGCTATAATGCAAAGTTGTCGCTTTTTAAAGTTGTCTTTTTAAAAACAAACAAACAAACAAAAAACCCAAACATTTTAAAGACCTGCATTTGTCTCCTGTCCTAAAACTGGCTACTTCAAAGGCAACTGATGACAGGAGAAATAAAGCGGGGAGGGGGGGAAGTGCAGTAGCTGTGTTATGTATTTGATCTGCTGACTGTTAGTGTAACACCTTTGTTTCTGGGATGGGTTTTTCAGCCTGTCTCACAGGTGGGGTAGGATGGATCAGAACTTTGCTAAAGGCAATGTACGGACTGAAATCAAGGGCTAA
>NW_010299313.1:14065-16172 GCF_000700745.2 Antrostomus carolinensis | reverse complement strand
TACGGCTCCGCTAACCCGCCCTGTTTGCCTACAGGCATCTCGCACGGGAGCTACGCCGCGGGTTATAAATTGTAGGGAAGCATGATGCCCCTCTCTGCGGTTGAGGGGCCACGCCGTGGTCTCTGGCATGGCCAACGTGGTTGGGCAGCGCTTGGTGTTTGAGACCGGCCGCCCCAAACACAAGCACCTCAATGGGGCTGCGCTGCTTCTGGCCCTGGCTGGAGGCTTCCTCAGGTGTGCGGGCATTAGGGAGGCCACAAATGGTCCCCATGAAGATAAGGGGCTGCGTGGTGCTGCTCAGTCACCTCTGCAGTTTCAAGTCATGGGCACTGTTCGTTACCAGAGGAGTGCGGGTGTATTGGCTGGTGGGAAACAGAAGTTGTACAGGGAGCTCTGTGAGGTCTGTGCACCATCAAGCTCCTGTGATGAGTTGAAAAGGTAACAGGCTCCCCAGTGCTCACGTGGCCTGTGCCACAGTGGAGATGCAGAGCCGACATATTGGGCCTCAGGAATGCTTTGGAGAAGTAACTCCAGCGCTCTGTGCTGTACAGTTATTTTAGCGTGTGCAGGATGGATTTAGGCCAAGCGTAAGGGAGACTAAATCTGTTATCGGGTTTTACTTGTCAGGAATTGCCTTCAGCCCAAGGCAAGCCTTCTTGGTTCTTGCTAGGGTACAGATATTCTCTATCCCCAGCTGTCTGGGGCAGATAATATGCACTGGATTCTGTTGTGGCTTGTTAAAAAGAAAGTATTTGAAAAATAAACAAAAGTTGTAGACAGACTAGTGAAAACAAGATGCCTTTTAAGCTTAAGACATGACACAAGTGGTACTCATGAATTTACAAGGCTGCTGTAGTTCTGTGCCAAAGCAATACTCAGCACAAAACCAGAAATCACCAGATACAAGTTTTGTTTTGGACAAAAGTCACAGTTCCTTTCTTGATGCTGAGTGGCAACAGCGGGGTTTCTGGAGAAGCCTATCATTCTGGGGAGAGCAGACCGGCACAGAAACACGTCATCTCTGGTCACGTATTAGCCCTTTGCTTTCTCATTCGCAAACAATAGGACCAGCCAAGGTGAACACTTATTATCAGCTTGGACATGGGTTTGAGGTTATTTCAGTTATCCACTGCCTTACAGGTCATTTCACCTTCCTTATTGCCGTTTTCTTTCTCTTTTTTTTTGCCTCTTGCCTCTGATTTAGGCGGTCTGTGCAAAGCCACTTTTCATAGTACCTTGCTGGTGAACAGAATGACCAATGCCCTTGACCAAGTGTTAAGATTTGCTAAAGACAAGCAAGGCTGATCCTGTAGTTTTCCCAGAAGCAGGACTGTAAGCCAGAGGGGTACATACAAGATGTATTTTTGTCTGTTCATCCATATGTGAATCTGATGAGGTTTTCAGTGCCTAGAATAATTCACAGCCACTGAAAGTTACTCTCCCTTTCAATGAGATTCATGAGCTGGTAGAAGGGCTGGAAGAATATTTCTGAGGTGTGAATTGTCTTGCTCACTTGGATGACTGGGTACCTAAACTCGTATTTAGAGTCATCCTGATGGTAATTCGCATCTACCATGAGCCATTCGCATCAACCCTCCTTGACAGCAACATGCTTTGAGGTATGTACCACAGTCATGGTTCAGAAGAGATCTGTCCAAGGTTCAGGTGGACTCTCATACATTCATGTCTGCTTATGACTAGTCTATAAGCACTGTGGAGTTTTGAAGTTGCTGTTTGATTTCTGCCTTCTTGACTTCTGTACATGCTACAAGAAGAGTTAATCCAGACACAAACATCTAACTGGGCTTTTGAGTTCATCCTCAACATTTAGGGCTTTAATATTGATGAATGGTGTGATTAATCTTGAGAATGGTACCTGAACTACAAATATGAGACTCAGATGCTGGCAATATTACTTCTTATGTCAGTGTTAGTGAACTGATTTATTTCTCATCGAGCTATTGACAAAAGATAAGAAGATTGTTTCCTATTAATATCTATGCAAATTCATGAATGGTTCTGGCAGCTTTGGATCAGGACTCAGTGTTTCCTGTTCCTAGCAGGACACCTGTCCCCATCAGGCAGTAGAACTGTGTTAGTACAAGAG
>NW_010299313.1:0-14039 GCF_000700745.2 Antrostomus carolinensis | reverse complement strand
AAGTGGCTAGCATCAATATCCAGAAGATACTCTGAGAATCCCACTGGAAAGATTCTGAGAAGGAAAATGGTCCTGAACAAAAAAAGACTAATCTGCTTGAAAATTATCAAAGGAGCACCACTAGGAGCACCACCTGTTTCTGAAAAGATCTGTTCATACTGTGGCAGCTTACTGCTAATCCTGTTGTGTATACTGCGATAGGAATGATGAAGACATTGCTGGTCATTGGAGATCAAGATGGGCATGTGTGCTCTTGATGAGTAAACAAGGCCAGTGAATTTTTCCGACTGAACCCAATGACTTATTTCTTCAAAAGACATTCTGCTTCACCTGAAAGGTGGGTATTCCAGGAAAGCAGCTCGTTTGTTCAATGATTAACACTGTTAACTGTGTCATTATTTTAAGTAGTGTTTAAGGTGTAATTATTTTTTAATGGCACTATTATCAGAATCAATCCCCCAGACTTAATCATAGTTGTGTTTTTGAATTGAGATTAGAAATAAAATATGCTTTTATTTTGTACAGTGTTTCAGGTGGTGTTCTACAATTCCACTGAACCTATGAAATGATACCATCAATTTTGCAATGCTTGAGAGTTGTACAAGTGACAATGATTTGGATTTTTTTTTTTTTATTTTTTTTTTTTTTTAGATATACCTCCTGTGTTAGCCAAGAAAGAACAGTTTTGGCAAATTAGAAATCTGGAAAAAATGTGTTGGAAGCAAAATATTTTAGGTTTTTGGTTTGGTTGGTGTTTTTTTTTAAAGTATTTTTACACACAATTGAAGAAAACTTTGGAATAAAGTAACATTTCATGTAAAACTGAAACATCATTTAGAAAATGTCAAAATGAATTATATGGGGATGGGGAGTTGCATCATTACTTTTGACTCAGACAATTCTGTGTGCTCAGAAGAAATTCACAAAATGTTCCAGTTTATTCCAATCTGCATGTTCCACCAAAAAAGTTCCATCAGGTTCCTCCAGACCTTTTTCAGCTATAGAACCTACTGGGAATACTTATAGCATAAGTCACCAGGTGAAGTTGCTAGATATGGCTTTGTTATTTGGGGGAACAAAAGAGAATTGAAAAGTTTTTAAGAAAGCTTCTATTATTTTTTGCTCATTTATAATTGGTTCTAATGTCTAAAAAGCTATGGAGAGCAGCAAGAACATTTGCTCAGAAGAGTGCAGGTGGAAGTGCTTGCTGTGGTGTCATGTGGGATGAGATTTTTAGAAAAGAGACAAGAAGCACAACTAGTAGGGTAGGAATGGCTCATGTCCACACTGTCATTCTTTAGAGCAGATACTCTGTACACACCAACCAGCTTTTAATTTTTAATTCCATGGGATTCTCTGTACCCTTATGGCCATAAAACATAACTATTATTTTGGGGAAGGTGGGATGACTGAACAAAGTGCCTGCAGTAACTCCATGGCCATGCTGCAGCCCACCAATTATAAATGTATAATTATATTTTGAATCTGAAATTACCAGACTGACATTACTGAGAATCTAAGTTGGGTCCATTTTACTGCATGAGATGATAATGGATAAAGAGAATTGGGTAAATTTTCCTTTCTTTATTCACTAAGTGAAACTCATTTTGGTGCAGAGAGCCAGTAAGATCTTTGAGGAATATATCGCCTAATTTCTATTTCAAGAACTTCAGTAAGGGGCACATGAACAGGTCTTGTGGAACATATGGGTGAGCTGTGGCTCTTCCATGCACGAAACAGCTATTACATGGTTGCCTCTCAGATTGCTTTTGAGAATAAGAATACCTACATGAGTAAGGGCTGGCAATTTGAAGAACCTAATGGTGGTAAAATGGATGTTCTGCAACCAGAAAGTTAGTTCAGCAGAGTGGGGTTTCCTCCTCTTTTTTTCCTCTGTAAAGAATAGCTGTTGTTCAGGACATGTCTGAGAGGAAGGGACATGGCTAATGAGATCTTAATTCACCTAATTAATAGTTCCAAGTAAGTGTTGTTACCCACTGGCATGATTTAGGTCTGCCCATATCCTCATTGGTCTCTGCCAAGTGCTGAATAATCTGGCCATAAGTAATGAAAACACATTTTATAGTTTGCATTTCATTTTCCAATATGCTTTTGTCATATTCTTTTGTGGCCATAACTGAAAAATAAAAAGCTTGGGAGAATAAACAAAAACTTACAGTGTGTCCTGGGGACAAGCAGTTCCAGAGGTTGTGAATTGGGATAGCTCTGAATTAGAAACCGTAAACTACCGAGAATGCAAGGCAAGGAAGACAAATGAACTACAATTAAATTGGATCCTCATAGCTTGAGCACTTTTTATAATCTCTGTTGCTGCTTTGTGCTACAGGTATAGAGCCAGCTGAAGAAGTAGTTCTTACCATGAAATGTTTTTAAGGTTAAAACTGTCTTTTGTGAATGACTAGCCACTGAAGGCAGAGAAGTACAAGAATAATATGTTCCCTACAGAGGAATACCCCATAACAAGCTGTCTGACCCACTGTGTAGCAGCTGTACTCTGTGAGGGGTCTTAAAGGGTGCACAGCAGCTATTCTGTCTCAGAGTGAGAAGAGCAGGGACACTGAGTACACATAAAGAGTATCTGGGACATACCTGGCATGAGGTGTTCCTTTCTTCTAGCTGGAATAATTTTGAAGACGGTACATTTCAGTTCATTTATGATCATCTATCATTTATCTCATATCATTTGTCAAATACATCTGCATTTTCTTCATCATCTGTTCTGAGTTCCTGCATTGTCCACGAGTAACACATTTTGGGCTGGCAAGCTGGGTCCCCTTCCAGGTAACCGTTCCTAGCCATAGTTCCAATCGTCTGATCTTCCCAAAATCTCCCTGCTGTTTCCGTAAGTTAGGGCTTAAAAACATTCATGAGGAATACTGAAATGTTGGCCTTGTTGTGATAGCCAAACCTTTACTGCTAGCACTCCAAAGACATTTTTTCTTCTTTAGACAGCCATATGATATCAGCATAGCATACCATCTCACTGCATGTACTGATTCTCGCCAAAGGAAACATACTGGATTGAGCTTCACTCACCCAGAGGAGTCACAGAGTCCGAGCACTTTATCAGCCATCCAGCAAAGAAATCGAAGACATAAGAGATGGAAGAAATGATTGGTCATCTAATCTCTTTTTCTGTTTTTGCTGGTCTGGTTGCCAGACAGATACTGTATTAAAAGGAGTGGCCCACATACTCAGTTCGCTTATAAGCTGCCTCATTGTAAAAACAGAATTTAAAAATAAAGTTTAAAAATACTTGTGGATTGAAAATGTTATCGTGTCATTGTGTAGCCAAGCTCAAATAATTTAATACTTTCAATAGTCCTTGTAAACGATCCGTTCAGGCTTTTTTCTCTGTTTCTTTAAATTCTATCCAGGTTTTCCAACTGAAATCCATAGAGCAGAAAAAGCCTATTCAGACCAACATGCCATTTTTTCTAAATCCAAGTCAGAGGCTTGTTTATAGAGAGTGCTTTAACACAGTTCATTCCCTTTTCCCATTTTCCCTTCTTTGATCCCTCTAAAAGCTCCCAGGACAGACTCCCTCTGTTTTCCCTTTTGTAGAAATGAAAGCTGGATATGAATTCAGATAACTTTTTTTTTCCCCCACATGGTTTTTCCTGCTTGCTGATACATATGTTTCTAAATTTGAAATAAACTCAGTGCAAATATTCACCAAGGATAGCAGGACATTTACTTGCTCCGTAAACATTCCAAATTTGAGGAATGGACAGAAGATGCAGAAGTCTATGGGTAAAAATTGGGATTACTTCTTAGTCTTCTCTTCAAATAAGAGATTTGGTAGGGATGCAGGAGGTCTTTGAAGAGAAGTGGTCTGCTTCACCTGCCCCACAGGAAATGGAAGCTCCGTTCCTGGGCAAGGCTCAACCCCATAGTATGTACCATATACCACTATGGTTTGTTCATCTGGGAATCAGTCGCAAAGAACATGGTGTAGCTACCAGAGAAAAATTTCGATCCTGCTGGTTATTTTTTAAGTTCAGTTCCAGTGGTGGAGTGACAAGAAGCTCCAGGGCAGTATTTCTAACTGCTGCTTCTGCCAAAACTGGAGAGAGTACCGGAGGGAATTTACCAAGGTGAAAGGACTGTACAGGTAGTAGCCACCTGATCTGGCACATAATGCTGGGTTCTGTGAGAATTTAGAAACTTCTGGCTTTGAAAGAAACTGGTATCCTAACAGACTAAGTGCTAGACACACAAAACTGTCTGATTTGGAACACTACAACCTCAACATTTTTGTAGAGGCACATGGAGTAAGATATAACATTTCTGAAATTGAACTTCATCCCATTTGCTTAATGAGATTATTAAATATAAGTGAATGTTAGGCAAATATGAATGTGAAGTTTTCTAGATTATTACTGCATATAGAGGCAAATTTTGTGATGTTCTGGAAGTGTTAACAGACATTATCTTCTGAGAGTCCACACAGCTGACAAAATAGATTGAAAAGCATTCCTGATACTGTAGAAAATTACCTGCATTGATTTTCATTACTGACACATTACCTGCTGTTTCCTGATTTTTTAATATTTGGATGAAGTATTGACAAGAAACTTCACAGAAAGCTGGAGTACCCTGCATTAGTATTCATATATATTTGAATTCACGGGCATTATGCTATAATCATATCTTTCTGACACATTGAAAAGGTCTCATTCATATAATGTACCAACCAGCTAGAGCTTTTATAGTGATGTGCAAACAATACTTAGAAAACTGCAGAACAGGAGTCCCACTGTGAGTTTCAGTGATTGGCTGTTTAATGTCTAGATTATGAATATATCTAGATTACAAGCAAAAAAAAGGAATATTAATAAGACAGTAATTTGATGGCTTCATACATCTGTCATAGGTGAGACTGAGTTGAAGATCTTTTAGACCCATGACAAGTACTACACTGGACATCCTGTAGGAGTTGTATTGGAAAAAATTATGGACTCTGAAGTGTAGATGGTGTCACAAGATCCAAGAATGGAAAATCATACCCTGTATATCAAACCAAATTGTCAGCCACTGCTTTCTGTACCATCCCACCGCCACAATGAAATAGTAATTAAGAACTCAATCAGTAGGGTTGTACTCATCACTACAGTGATCTGAATATATATTTCCTTACTCTTAGAAAAATGTAGAACAACAGATCTGCTAATGGATGATACTGTTTGTCCTTAATAGCTATTGACTTTGGTGAATCATGATTCTTCAACAAACATAAATCTAGATGAAAGCCAAAATACCACAACAGCTGCAAGGGTGAAAAGTGAGAGATGGTGATGGGAGGGAATTGTAGTTGGATGCAGCAGAGAACAGAGTAGACTCATGACTGATACTCAGGCTTCAATGTGTGAAGCCTTTATATGGAGCAAGCGTAGCTGCCTAATTACTGTAGGGTAGCAGCAGCATGCTGTGAACACAACTGACCAGGAGTTAAGAAATCTCTCTCTAGTGAGGAAATGGAAACATCTGGTCAACAAATACCCATTCCCTTGTTTGTTTAATATAAGGGAAAGCACCTTCTTCCAGGCTGCTTTCCATCTGAGCAGAACTGGATTTTCCTGTGTGGCAGCCTACAAAAAAAAGGGGAGAGAGGAAGGGAGGATAGTAAAGCAAAGCAGAGCTGTGCTCTGATCCGTTTCCTTTCCTTTCATTGCTCTGCTCTTTAATCTCTGCAGCAGCTCGGATAGGTGTTAACAAGACTGGGAAAGGCTGTTGGTGTGTCCTGCACACTGACACCCATTTGTCCTTCAGTACCAATGCCAGGCAATTATAAATGGCTGTAAAGTTCTTTTAGCGCATCAGAATTTCCAGAAATATTTGCTTCAGTACAGCTTTTCAGTTGAACTGCTGCGCAGACAGCAGGGTAGGTATGTGAAATCCATGGCTACAGAAGGATGTTTTAAAGTCTGTAGGCCGCAAGTTTGTTCCTCTTGCCAAGAAGAGAGGAAAATTTTTATAAACTGGAAACAGAAATAAAAGGAGGTCAGGGACAAACCAGGAGAAAGGAAGAGAGAAGCTATAGAAATACAGGAAGAAAATGAGAGAGATATTATATTAATAATGCAGCTTTTTAATGAGTTGTTATGGCATTCAAACCTTATCTCCAGAATAGTCAGGACAAAACTGGAGGCTAATGCTGGGATATTAGCAAGTTCAGTAAAGCAAATTTTAAAACTTAGTACTTGGTAGATATGGTACATACGATAATTATTAATTAATAACTATCTTATATTTTTTGCGATAGAATACTATACGGTAGGCACAATACAGATATAGGAAAAGACACAATCCCTGATCCTGACAGCTTTGAACCTAAATAAAATTAACAAGCTTATTTCATCATAAGGATGTATGGATATTAGTGGAAGCTGAAAGCAAAAGTTATAATATCTATGATCATGCCAAATATTTTCTGCAAGACATTCTGAAACTAATGTATTCATCACTCCAGGTTTCATAGTGTAAGATAAAAAAATGTGTGTACTGCACCATCCAAATATTGTTCACCCAAACATTGTCTCAGCAATATCAGCGTGTTTTAAACAAATAAGAGTTTGTTTTCATGTAGACTATCTGTTTTCTTTTCCTCTTTTTGCAAAACTATATACCCTCTTCCATTTATAACATATTTTCTTGTCTTTCTACTCTGATTCAGTTTTTGTGATTTTAGAATATTTTTATTTGACTAATTTGATTACATATCCTATTAATGTAATTCAGGACATTTCATATATATGTGAGAGTGAAAGTTTTTAATGTAAAGTCTGAATTAAACTTTAAAAACTTTTCTTGTGAACAGAAAGAAACTGTCAGCATTTTAAGAAGACGATACTTTTCTCAAAAACATGTTTGTCAAAGCCCGTCAAACTGGGCTTGAAAACGTTTACTGAAGAGATAGTACTAGTTCCAGTGAATAAGTGGAAGGGTAGTACCAGCCTGTATAAGAATTAGTTGCTTAGGTTATGTAAATTTTACATTTAAAAATCAACAGGGCAATTAATAACTAAAATGTCTTCTTTAGCAAATAAGGTCTCTACTGGCAATTAAACAGATTACTTGTAAAAAGGCTTAATAGAGCAGCAATTTGGAAGAAAAATATGTAGTCATCTTTATACTGTTAAAGTTTAATAGAAAAATATAGGCATTAACTATTTTATGTATGATTAGCAGATGTAATTCAAAACTAACTTTTGGTGATGTCTGATGGTCTTGCTTAGCTGATTATAGTGCTTATGAAGGAATATATTATTTTATAAGTAGACAAACCTCTAGTTCAGCATCCATGGAACAAGTAACGATATCACAGATACCATTACAATAAATGGTATAATGACTAGAAGTGTCAGAACAAAGACCAAAGATCAAAGGAGTGGGAGGCAGCTGAAGGAGGTAAGTACATGGACTGAGGACCAGTGAAAACTCCGTACTCTCTCTGATACAGTGATTATACAGGAACATTCAAATTATGACTTATAATAAAGGAAGGGAGAGAAGCTCCTCTCATGGGGATCCTCTGTGTACACTTGTTTTTTAATACAAGGTATTATAATCTTTAAAAATGAGGTATTAAAACATTTATGAACATGTTAAATATGAATGGAGAAACATCTCATTGACAATCAGTAAGGAGTTTGTCTTGTAGAAGAGTGAAAAACAACTCCCCAGAGTGGTTCAAAACCAGTGACTTGCTTAATCTGTTTCACACTTCAGCTCAACTTTCAGCTATGGACATGAGAAAAGAGGTGTGTGAGTATTCATCTGCATGTTTTCATAGTGAGTAAGCTCAGTGCTATTTCACCCAGCTATTTCTGTACTGTGATATGGGTGGAAAGTTGACAAGGTCCATTAGGCTTCAAAGATCCACAGTGTAATATCAGCAACCCAGTAGCTAAAGTGTTAACCTGCTATAATGCCTCTTGATCTCCTTGGGGAGATTTTTCTTACTGTTAGAGTTTGATGAATATAGTCCTTCTTGGTTTTCTTGGTCTTTAGTACCTAGAAAGCAAGCTTTGGATATGTTAATGATACAATTAGGGGAGATGAAACAGTCAGGGAGGAAAGCAGTGCAGGCAAAGCCTGAAAATGCCTGTCTAGATTTCAGCGGTTCACTATACTGAAAAGATGCCTTTTGTTTGGTAGAGACACCTTGTTTCATCACCAAAGCAAGGTGAATTTGCACTTGGAGTCAAAGAGAAGATATCGGAGGATATAGATTTCTAGTTCTAATCCATACTCAATGCAGTATAAGGTTTTTATGTGAAGTTCATATAATTTATAGAATAAAAGCCCTCCTTAGATTGAGATAGGTGTCACAAATCTACCTCAAAGTGTGCTCTCTTATCTCTTGTACTTTAGGTAGTTTTTCTGCATTAAAATGCCATCAAGAAGACAACAATCTCATTTTGCTTGATTTTGCTATAATATGGTGAAGGGCAAGGCCTGGAGCGGTAAATTTGGGCTAGATTTTAGAGCAGAAACCTTGGTAACCTGTCTCCATCTCCTCAAATCTAGCAAAATGGGTTAGGACACTGATGTCACATGGCTTTCTTTAAACCTACGCAGTGATCCAAAACTAGATCCACCTGAGGGTTTTCACTGCCCCAGAGGTGGTAGTGTCCTGGCTGCCCAGCTGCCTAGGAATTACAGGAACAAGAGACAAGATTTCCCATAAATATTATTTTATTAATGGGATTTTTATATAGTAATGTTGAGCAGTTATGGGATCAGTGTCTTAGTTCTATTCTGTCAGCCCAGTTTCTGGTTCTGCATTGAGTAGAGCCCAAAAATATTAGTGGTTCTTTTTTCTCCAGGTAAAAATATGCTTTTTTTTTCACAAAAAGTATGTGATGGCTTGAATATATTGATAGCTTTTTAAAGTGCCCGTGCTTGATTTCATACAAGAGAAAATCTTTCTGTGAAATTAAAGAACCTGCTTTTCAAGTAGCAGGATCTTGATGAAGCTGTATTGATTTAAAATTGAACTAGCTTTAAAATATCTTGTTTTATAACAACTGCCAGTTTTTAATAGTCTCAGCAGCAAAAATGTAAATACATCATGCTTGAAATTGCTTCTGTAGCATGCAGTTATTGGGGGAAATTTTCTTCTTTTTAATGATATTAATATCTACTTTTTCCCATATGATTTCCAAACCCCAGAATACTCTGGTTTAAAGACCAGTGGTTTTAAGGTCTTAACATTGTAGGTTTCCAGATTAACCAAAATTTTTCACAGCCTATTTTGTTCTTTCTACTTTCCAGATTTTAACATTACCCAAATAGACATTTTTCTCAGAGTACTTCTATTCAAATAGTTTCATGGGGGAAGAATGGATAAAGTACTATTATATCTCACTGTGAATGTTTTGGTATCCAAATCTCACTCTATTTCAAAGCTTCTGGAAAAATTTAGATATGGAAATCCTCTATAGCTGTCCTGTGGATTTAATGCTGCTCCCAATGAAGTCAATACTGGTTCTGTTCCAGATTTCAGTGTGAGTACTCAAGCCAGTATGTCCAGGATTAACCCAGCCTGTGGAGCTTATCTTGGTCACTCACATTAACAAGGAGATCTCTGAATCAGAGGGAGAGACAGGCCTTTTTGAAAACAAAAGGATGAGATACTTGAGCCTAGATGAAGGAGGAGGAGGAAAGTAAGGAAAAGGAGGTTAAAAATAAGGGGGGACTAAAAGAAAGGCAGTGGGGAGAATTAACCTAGTTCATCAGGTTTTGCTTATGTGCAAATACTTGGGTGCAGATGGGAAGTCCTTTCCTGGAGTCAGCACAGGGCTTCATCGAGCATGTCCCTCGGCTGGCTGACTTGTTTCTATGTGAGCCAAACCACTGAACTGTAGATGAGGGAAAGTTTTTTGAAAGAGATGGAGATGCCAAATGTTGGGATGCAGCTGTCTGAGTTTTCCATATAAAAGTCAGCAAAGTAGAGATCTACATATTTTGTAAAACTCACTCCAGTTTCCAAAAGAAAGTCATAGAATTAAAACAAAAACATCCCAAAGCATTTACAAATAATGACTGGATTGAGCTTTTTGGTGCTTTCTTACCTGATAGATGGAAGCCAAACACATTGGCTGATCTGGGGAAAATCAGTCTCTCTCCCTACCAACCAGAGTATGGTTCATATTCTTTAACTTTGTTTCTTAATTAACTACTTTAATCTAATTCAGCCTAGAAATCTCTTCATTAGTTTTTTTACTTCTCATGATTCACTCGTTTTGTAATTCTTATGATTAACTTCATGATCTCTCTTCATGTTTTCTTTTCTCTTTCCTAACTGACATTTCAGTCATTTCATATTTCATTCAAAAATATTGCTTTCCTGAATTATTTGACTTTCTGCTTTTTCTGCTTCATAGCAGTCCTGTCTCCACTCCCACTCTGAGTCTTATCCAGTACCTGTTGATGTTAATAGAAAAAAATTCCATCAAAATAATCAGATTTGGGGCAGGCTTGTTCTCTACAGTATTAAATAATAGCATTTAGGAGGCACATGTGTGGAGCATGACTATTAGACCAAGGGGAAAATCCTGACTTTTCCAGACTTCTTGTGATCCTGAGCAAATTGCTTAAAATCTTGGCACCCTGAGGTCCTCCAACGATAATACTAATGATGATACTCAACAATATAAAGCAATTAAGAACTTACAAATAAAAAGAGTTATTCGACTTGTGGGTGATGGTATTCCTCCTGAGGGTAGTCCCATAGCATGACCTAGTAAACTGGAAATTTCCAAACTCTTATGTGAACCACAGAAGACTTTTTAAAAGTTGTTGCACTGTATTGCTTTTCAGATTAGTCATTATACAATAGTTAGCTGAAGTTCAAGTTGGTGGCCTTTCAAAATTTCAAGATCCTCTGCTCTAGGGGAAAGCAGTCTGATATCAGTGAGGGGTAATGCTAGCAGATGTCCAAGGGTAATATCAGAAAGCAAATTAGTCAAAACATGAAGACAGAAAAAAGATTGTTGTTGGTTTAGAGGAAAGTTATACAGCAACTTTGTGTAAGAAATCAAGGAGTTACTATTTTCCCTATGGAGGTGATGGTGGTACAGAGGTATATCACACTGTAACTTACAGGGCTGCACAGACGTCCCCAAGATAGCTCTGGAGCTGGAAGGAGTTGATCTCTGCATCAATCCACTTTCCAATCTGCTGGAGCTTTCATATAAACCTAGCACCAAGTCCTTGTTTTCCCCAGCAGAACAAACTCAATCCAATGAGAAAGCCCCTCATGGACCTTTGAATGTCCAGTTGTTCAGAGCAAGGGACCATTCTATAATGACATTATCACAAGGTGGCAAAAGAAAAAAGCAAGACTTTGACAAGAAAATGCCAAAATCCATTTGCTGCTCAAGAGAAATCATTGGAGTCCAGGTATCCATTGCAATGCTTTTCCAATAGGATGCCTGGTCAGGGGAAAAATAGGCAGTGACTCTCAGCAGGACAGTAAAGTTCTTTTTATTTTCTTTCATTTTTTTTTTCTTCAGAATGGTTTCTTTCTGTAAGAATGCAAAGTAAAGCCAAAAGTCTCTAAGGTATCTTTTCAACAGACTTCCAATCTGTAATGATGGCTCCAATTGCCAAAATATTTAAAAGGCCTCTGAAAGTCAGACAGTGCAGATATAAAACCCTTTCTCAGGCCTGAAGAACTAGATTATAGTATTTTGGAAACCTTTAGAATAGGACCATAAAAAAAGTCAGGGATGAAATCCTGCCTCTTTTTCTGCTAAATAATCCCTTTCAGGAAATCTATTGCAAATTGCATTTAAAACTATTTTGGCACCTGCCTATAGTATTTACCTAATTTTCCTTCAAGTTACTTTTGTCACTTGAAAAAAGACTTTCTGGTGGTTGTAACTGTTCTAGATTCATTAACCTCTGTGTTAATACAAAACCAAAGTTATTGAAGACTCTTCTTCCTACCTCAGCTTTTTAGTGGATCTAATTGAGGATTTTTGGGGGTCTTTCAATCTTAAACTACAGTATAGATTAAGGTTATATATTATGTTTAAGGCCGCGTTCGATGAGGCTTTGAGCAACTTGATCTAGTGCAAGGTATCCCTTGCATCCAACCCAAACCATTCTATGATTCTATGTGGATAGCAGAGTAAAGGTTTACTGCTTTCCTTCTGGGTGGAACAGATTTGGAGACACCTGTTTGATAAAGAGGATAAGAATATAAATAAACCCGTGCACTAATGGGAAAAGGGCAATGTGTTTCCCTCATGCTTCCCCCATTGCCAAACCTAGGCTGTGGGCCTGGATGATGCCATTCACCTGCTTTGGTTTGTGTGCACATCTCAGACGTGCCTTGGCTATGTGTAGGAATGACACTTTTTTCCTTTTTCTTTTGTTTCTATTGAGAGAACATCCAGGCTTCTGGGCCAGGTGCTTATTGTGCTCCAGGAAACCCCTTGGCTTGAATGGTTGGGTGATACAATCTACCCTGTGGTATTCGCCTGACCCACAATTTAGACAAAGACTATGAGGTTAATGCTAACTCTCCTTTCAGAGAGAGAAGACCAGAAATACCTTTTCTACCTCTCCTCTCTCCCTAACCTCTTCAGTGACCTCTCCAATGACTGTGCTTTTCCCTTTCTTCACTGGTCTCACCCCAGCACTGACAAACCAGTTTTAATGAAGGAGGAAGAGGAAGAGCTTGAACCTGATGAAAGTGAGAAATTGGAAGCCACTGAAGATGAGGATGACTGTAGTTAGGTAAGGCTGAAGACATAGTCTTCACTTTCGGGATCTTGCTATTAAAGTAGTTTCTCTCAATGTAATAGGTAAAGCAAAGGCTATGTGTGCAAGCAAACCAAAACAAGGAATTCATTCTGTACTTCCCATCGGCAGGCAGGTGTTCAGCCATCTCCAGGAAAGCAGAGCTCCATCACACCTGATGTTTACTTGGTAAGACAAATGCCATCACTCTGAACATCCCCCACTTCATTCTTCTTCCCCCTCAGCTTTTTATTGCTGAGCGTGACATTATAAAGTATGGAATATCCCTTTGGTCAGTTGGGGTCAGCTGTCTCAGCTGTGTCCCCTCCCAACTTCCTGTGCACTCCCAGCCTACTCACTGGTGGGGTGGTGTGAGGAGCAGAAAGGGCCTTGACTCTGTGTCAGCACTGCTCAGTGATAATGAAAACATCTCTGTGCTATCAACTCTGTTTCCAGCACAAACCCAAAACATAGTCTCATACAAGCAGTAATCTTTGAGAATCTGTGGAGATCAAGTTTAATACTGGAATATATGAAAACAGCAAATATAGCAGTTATCTTGGAAAGCAAAGAGCTGGGAAATTCTAGTTGAACTAAAATGTTCTAAAACAAATATATCATTAAAGAAACTATCCATAGGCATTTGAAAGATAACATGAGGATGAGAAATTTGTTTTTTCCAGAGACATTCATATCAAGCTCATTGAATTTCCTTCTACAAGGAAGTCATTTTAGGTGAGTGAAAAAAAAATAACACAAGTTAACTCAGACATTTTGAATTGTATTACTGACAAGCAAGCTAGGAAGATGTAATCTTGCTGACACACTTATGATCACATACCAGACAGATTTGGAACCCAAAGAGAAGGTATCAATATCCTTTGCTCCAGCCAACAAGGCAAAGTCAACTTCACTGGGGGCCCAACTTAAATGCCTCTATGCCAATGCACGTAGCATGGGCAAGAGACAAGAAGAGTTGGAAATGTATGCGTGCCTGCAGGGATACAACCTGATTGGCATCACGGAGACATGGTGGGATAGCTCCCATGACTGGAGTGTTGGAATGGAAGGATAAAGGCTCTTCAGGAAGGACAGGCAGTGGATACGAGGAGGGGGTGTTGCCCTCTATGTGAACAACCAGCTGGAGTGTATGGAGCTCCACCTGGAGACAGATGAGGAGCTCACTGAGAGTCTTGCCCCACCTGGAGTACTGCATCCAGAAGAGGGCCACAAGGATAATCAGAGGGCTGGAGCACCTCTCC
>NW_010299312.1:5298-5575 GCF_000700745.2 Antrostomus carolinensis | reverse complement strand
TTTTGGCAGAGCTGGGGCTGGCACCCATCAGCTTCATTTCCCTGGACTAACACATGTTGGTGTCTGTTTCTGACAGTGCTGCATCTGGTCCTGTTCTATGAGAACCGGCTGCAAGATCATCACCTTGTGATCCCCTCTGTGCTCCAGGGACTCCGAGCGCTGGTGAGCTTCTGCCCTGCAGCCCGCAGTGCGGGGTGCGCTCCAGAACGGTGCGGGGAGGGGCAGCACCTGGTACAGGCTGGGGCAGCATGGTCAGCAGGGGCCGGCTGGGGCGGCA
>NW_010299312.1:2831-5268 GCF_000700745.2 Antrostomus carolinensis | reverse complement strand
CAGCAGGGCCTGGCTGGGCCGTCAGCTCCTGCCCAGCAGCATTGCCCTGTGTCCTCCGTGCTCCTGCTGTGCCACTTGGAGAGGGACAAGGGAGAGGAGACTGCCTTGATTTCCTGCCCCATGCTGGTATTGGGGCAAGGATTCCTTGTCCACCCTGGGGAGCAGCATGGATGACAGGCATCTTGTCCTGTCCTATCTGTGGGGGCAGTGAGCTCTCCTTGCTGTAGGAGAGGATCCTGCAGCTGGCTGCTGTACAGAGGCAAGAACTCTGTGATATGGCTGCCACCGTGGTTTTCTATTGTTATTTTTCTTTTCCTGTCCCCAGAGCATGTGTGAAGTGCTGTCCCCAGGGCTGGCGGTGTCCGTGCTCAAAGCCATCTTCCAGGAGGTACATGTGCAGGTGAGCAATGTGATTTCTCATCCTCCTGCCCCTGCTCCCTGAGTGTCTGGGGATGGCCTGCCTGCCCTGAGGATGGAGCACATTCAGGAGCAGTGCAGAGTAGCACATCCTTCAGCAGCAGTGCAGTGCTCCTGCAGAGCTTAGAGACAGCGTGGCTCACTGCAGAGCAAGAGGCAGACAGCAGCCAAGGATCCTATTTGGCCCTTGTCCTCTCTTCTCTCAGCCCAGGGGGAATTATTTCCTTTGCTCTGTTCTCCAGGCTGTGTTTAAGCGCTCCCAGCCCACAGATTCTCGTCCAATTTAAGGTTGTTTACACTGGCAGGGCCTTGGGCTCATGTGTGGCCCTGGTGTGACTGTGATGGTGCATCCATGCAGTGAAGGACAGAGTCACGTTCAGGGGGCAGTGCGTAGGCACGTGCACACTTTGCATGTGGTAAATGGGATCTGTGTGCCAGGAAGCAGCAGCTGAGCTGCTGGGGGTACTGCCCTGGGGTGGTGAGTAGCAGTGCTGCCATGTGTGAGGGCTTGTTTTCATTGCTCTGCTTCTCTCCCCAGTCGCTGCTGCAGCTGGACCGCCACAAAGTCTAAAGCATCATTGGGCACCAGGGAGGAAGGTGAGGGGGCAGATGCCAGAACCACTCTGGGGTTTTCCAGGCTTGGAAAATGGCTTGGTTTTGCCTTTCCAAGGGCTCTGTGGCTCTGCCTGGGGAGAGCTGGAAGGGCTGAGGGGCTGGGGAAACTGGGCTGTTTTCATGCCATGTTAGTGAGGTCTGGTGTCCTACATCTGCTCATGCTGCTTCTTTCTGCAGAGCTGAAGGGCCTGGGTGCCGACTTCACCTTCGGCTTCATCCAGGTGATGGATGGGGAGAAGGATCCCCGCAATCTGCTGGTGGCCTTCCAGATCGTGCGTGATCTCATTGCCAAGAACTACGCGCTTGGTGAGCCTGTGCCTGCTCTGCAGAGCTGACTGGGAAACATGTCTCTTTTCTTTGAGCAGTTGGAGGGATGGCTCTTGGGTCTGACCAGGGCTGGGGTGGTCCCTGACGTGCTTTAGGAGCTGCAGAGCCAGCCTGTCATGGGTGCCAGGCATAGCTGCTGTGCCTCTCTTGCCCAGCACCTCTGCTCACTCCCTCTCTCCTCTCCCTGCAGGTCCCTTTGTGGAGGAGCTGTTTGAAGTTACATCCTGCTACTTCCCCATTGATTTTACTCCAGTGAGTGAGTCTGCCCTGTGCCACAGCCTCTTCCTTCTGGTGTTTCCTCAGGGCGTTGTGTCCTCTCCAGGGAGTGGGAGGAGAGGGTGGGCAAGAGTCTTGTCTGGGCAGTGTTGAGCTGCAAGCACAGCTCCAGTGCCAAGCTGGCTGCAGGGACTGGCATCGCTGCTGCCTTGCTGAAGATGAGGCGACGCAGCCTCGGCTGATGGTTGGGTTGGGAAGTTTCCTGACCTGCTCTCTGCTTCCTTTCCAGCCCCCCCATGACCCTCACGGCATCCAGAGAGAGGACTTGATCCTGAGCCTCCGGGCTGTACTGGCCTCCACGCCCCAGTTTGCTGAGGTAGGAAGCTCCTAGGGGGTTCTTGAGCACCCCCACTGTTCCCCAAGCACAGGGTGTGTTTCGTAGTGCTGCAGCTCTGGCTGTGGCCCTATGGGACAGGAACAACTGGGACCAGGAGCCTGCAGTAGGGCAGTTCTGTCTCCTGCTGGGGCTGGGCATGGGGAGGGTGCTGACACCCTGGGGAGGGGCTGCCTGTGGCAGGTATCCCTCCACCTCTGCTCTCCTGGCAGAGGCTGAACTTGCAGCCCTATAGGGCCACGGACAGGGTGGTGTGAAGGGTGGGCTGAGTCCAAGTGCCTCTCTGTGCAGTTCCTGCTCCCTCTGCTCATTGAGAAGATGGACTCGGACCTGCAAAGTGCCAAGCTTGACTCCCTGCAGACTCTGGTAAGGAGGGATCCCCTATTCCTGTCAGCCCACAGCAGGCCTGTGGCAGCAGCAGCCACCAGCCACCCCTGCGCCCTTCTCCCTACCCGTCCGGGAGAGAAA
>NW_010299312.1:2064-2738 GCF_000700745.2 Antrostomus carolinensis | reverse complement strand
GGCGGGGGCCTGCCATGATGGGCAGTGTCCCTGCTCTGTGTCCTGCTGATACTGGCTTCTCTCTGATGCTTTCTCCTGGCTCTTCTTGCAGACAGCCTGCTGTGCCATTTATGGGCAGAAGGAGCTGCAGGAATTCCTCCCCAGCCTCTGGTCGTCCCTGCGCAGGGAGGTGAGCACTGTAAGATCCCTAAAAAATGCTGCACCACAGCTGGACTCCTGCTGAGCAGGAGTTTGCAGCCAGACCAGGCAGGCCACATATCTCCCAGCAGCTCCCACATGTGGCCTTGGACAGACCCAGTTGGAAATTAGGGGGACAGGCCAGCCCAGCATGTCTGTGGGGCTTGGATGTGCCACACTGCATGTTCAAAACACGTGGGGAGTGAGGTGGGAGCCTGAGCCCTTCAGCCTGCACTGGGACTCTGACCTGTGGTTGGGGTCAGCACGGAGCTCATCCTACAGCCTTTCCTGCAGGTGTTCCAGACAGCGAGCGAGAAGGTGGAGGCGGAGTGCCTGGCTGCACTGCACGCCCTCTCTGCCTGCCTCTCCCGCTCCGTGCTCAGCTCTGACACCGAGGATCTGCTGGATTCCTTCCTCAGCAGCATCCTACAAGGTAGCTATCAGAGACCTACCCTGCCCCGAGCAGCCAGGCTGCAAGCACCCTCCTAGCTAGAGGT
>NW_010299312.1:0-2052 GCF_000700745.2 Antrostomus carolinensis | reverse complement strand
GCCTCTCTCTTCTCTTCCTAGCCCCCACAGCCACTGTTGGGTTCTCCGGGGTAATTCGCTGCAGGAAGGGAGGAGAAGGGGGCACAGTAGGAAACGCTTGTTGGATTGAGTTGCTTCCCTCTCTGCTGGGATTGGGGTGCCCGAGGCTGTGCTGTGCACTCAGAGCAGGGGGAAGCAGTTCTGTTGGGGAGGCTGTGCCACAGCTCAGAGCCCAGATATCAGCTGTGTCCCCGCACACGAGGCAGAGGAGCGCTGCAGCTGACGCCCAGCCTATCTCAGATTGCAGGCACCATCTGTGCGAGCCCGACATGAAGCTGGTGTGGCCCAGTGCCAAACTCCTGCAGGCAGCAGCGGGTGCCTCCCTCCGCGCCTGCCACTGCATCACCCGCAGCGTCCTGCCCCTGCTGCTGGAGCAGTACACCAAGCACCCACAGGTGAGGGGCACCTCGGGCTCCGTGGGGACAGGCAGCAGGGCCGAGTGCACCAGCTGGCTCTGCAGGGCTTGGTGGTGGTGTCAAAGTGGGTGTCCTTCCCTGGCTGTGGGTGGGGACCCCGTGGGCACCCTGTGGCCTCACAGCGCTGGGCTGAGGCGTAGCTGTGTCCTAGCAGTGATCTAGGTTATGCCTTTGTGTCCCTGCAGAGCAGCCAGAGGAGGACAATCCTGGAAATGCTGCTGGGCTTCTTGGAGTTGCAGCAGAAGTGGGGACATGTGGAAGAAGGTGAGGCTGGCTGGTCCCTCTGGAGGCATCTGTGTCCCAGGGGGCTGCTGGCTCTGACCTCACCTTCCTGTGTGATGACAGAGAAGGAAAGCTCACTGACCTGGGCAGCTGCGTGTGCAACCCCCTGCCATGTCCCAGGGACCCTGCATGGTTGGGTGTCAGCTGGCATGGCCTCAGAAAGGGTCTGTCAGGTGCCGTGGTGGTGGCCGTGTGGTGACAGCCAGGCGCAGGCAGTGACTCTGTGCCTCTCTCCGCAGACGAGAGTGCACTGCTGTCGCTCCAAGCCCCGGTTTGCTCTGTGGTGTTCTCGGCGCTGACAGATCCCAGTGTGCAGCTGCAGCTGGTTGGGATCAGGGCACTGACTGTCCTGGGCTCCCTGCAAGGTTGGTGCCTTGTTTCCCTTGGGGAGGCAGGGGGAGGTGTCACCCTGTTCTGGGAGACACGGTGCCATGTGGCTGCTGGGATGTCCTTGCCTGCTGCCCACAGGTGCACAGGAGCAGAGCGGCAGCATTTTGTACCCAGGCCACAAGCTCTAGGGACACTTGGTCTCTCTCTGGCCTGTTTGTGCTGGGCCCTTTGTATCTCTGGTGTTTGGCATGTTGCTGCATTGCTGTTAGCCTGGACGAGAGGGAAGGATGCCAGCCAGAACACTGGCATTTTTGCCTTTGGCTGAGGGCAGGGTTCCTCTATGGCTCTTCTTCCAGGCTTCCTGTCCCCCTCCGACCTGGAGCTGGTCGTGGATCACCTCATCCATCTTGCTCTGCGTGAGGAGGATTCCCAGAGCAGGTGAGGGGTGCTCTGAGGAGAGGAATAAAGCCTGGGTTTGCTGCAGAGAGGGGCTGTAGTCTGGGGGAAAGCCCAGGAACTGTCTGAACTAAAGGACCACGTGGGTGTAAAAGTACAGGGATACCAGGCGATTTGTGGGCTGGAAATTAGAAGGTCTGGGCCTGTCAAAGTGAGGGGCCCAGGTCTGTGCAGCTGGTGTGCAAGCGGCCCCGGGTTTGCAGTGCTCACATCACCCCTCCCACTCTCTTCCCCCCTGGCAGCGAAGCAGCAATGGAGGCAGCTGGATCTCTGGCCCCCATCTACCCAAAGGTTTTCTCTGGGCGCATGGTACCCAGGCTCGAAGAGGAGCTGCAGTCAGGTAGGGCTGGCGGCCTTGGGAAGGGGGTGAAGTCTGGTTTTGGGGTGACGCCTGTCCCTTCCCTGTTAGGCTCCTACGAGGCAGCAGGGCTGTGCTGTATGGCGCAGGTCGGTGGCTCTCCCTGGGTGATTCCCAGCGCAGGCCCTGCCGTGCTGGCGCAGGAGAGGCTGTGCCTGGTGCTGGCAGCCA
>NW_010299311.1:10215-14712 GCF_000700745.2 Antrostomus carolinensis | reverse complement strand
CACTCCATCCCACTGTCCATGTCACTGACAACAATGTTGAAGTTTGTTGTGTTTTTCATTCTAGGTTATCTAACAAAAGAAGAATGTAACTCCGCTGCTGTTCTGCCAACGATGGGGTCAGTTGTGTGGGAATGTGGTTGAACATTTGAATACCTTAACGTCATGCATGCTAGATAATACTGAGAAAAGGGAAGATTTCTCACACGTCTGTCTCAAATACATCATCTTCTGGACTGAGCTAAGAATGCTGTATACAAAGAATATTCCAGTTTTGAAGAACCTTTACCAAGGACTGAAAACCTCCCCGTTCAAGTGAAAGCTTGAAGCTACATGAGGAGTTGAAAGAATTTTCTGACTGGGCTCAATAACTGGCCCCATTCCCAGTGTGGAAGGATGGCTTTTAGCTGGATGTTCTCTTACCTTTGGCTAATGGATGTTTTGGTGGGGCATACAAGAGGGCACAGTTTATTTTCTTGTGAACCCATCATCTTACGGATGTGCCAGGATCTGCCTTACAACACCACCTTTATGCCTAATCTTCTGAACCATTATGATCAGCAAACAGCAGCATTAGCAATGGAGGTAAGACTGTTTTGGGTTATTTTTTTCAGAAATATATGTATTTTTGGCCTTTAGTCAACAATGAATTGGTAACAGAAGCCAGGAAGATATTTATATTAGAAAAAAAATGAAAAAAAAAATCAAGATAATTAATAATTGAAATATAAAAACAAATTCTGCTTGCAAAAGATTTATTGTAATATGAACAAAAATTATTCTCTGACTACGAAATTTGCCTAATTTAGTATAAATGAGTGTGAAATACTCTGGATGTGTTTGTATGTTAGTCTGTTACTTGAAATATTTAGACAGATCAAGGATGCGTGTTTTGAATGGTCTGTCACTTAACTAAATGCCAGGAAAAATAAGCATACTTGAACAATGAATAGAAAAATTTTAGTTCTGAAGGCCACGTTCTTTGATGGCTCTGGAATATTTGGCCTTTTATTACTCACCTAAAATTTGCTCTGAAGAAAATGAGAATGACAGACCATGAAAATGATGGAAATTGCTCTTTCTTAGTGCTGCTTTTCTCAGCTGCAAGAAAGTCTGTTGTGTTGCAGAGAATTTAGTTAACCTGTGTCTGTTCCATATCCAGGCAGACAAGCTTTAGACTTGCAATTTCTTTGGTATAATGGCACCTTTTCACTCTTATTATCCCCCAAAAGTCCTTTGGACTTAATATTTCTCTCCTTTAAAAATTATATATATATAAAAAAACCCCACGTTTCCACTGATACTTGTCTAACCTTTCTTTGGAGAACTTTCCTGAAGGGGCTTCAACCATGTGCTTAGTCTCTTTTTATCTATAGCCTAGTTCATACAAGACTTTTAAGTTCACTTCAGTCTATTCTCTATCCTGCCACCCTACCTAAGGAATTTCCTTACTTGGCATTCTGTGATATGACTAAAATTGATGGAAATTCAGAATATTAGGCAAGTCTCGCTGTCAGCCTATTCAAATTTTCATGAGAGATTTGAGGAGATTTGGTTTATTTGTATTTTTGAAGCGCTTGGGCATCCTTGCTGGTAGATATGCTGAGAACAGAAAGAGGAATCGTATGTTTTAATCTTTGAATGCTCTTCCTGACAATAGAGAAACTTAATTTATTTATTTATTTAATAATATAAACCCAAGGCTTTAGATAAACTTTCCATGGAAGAGCTGTGAACCAGACTTGACATTTTAATATAAGAAGCATAAAGATTCTTACCCTTAAATTTGCTTTGTTTGAAAGAACTCTGGACTTGCATTTCAATGGTTTGTTTGGATGTGGCCAGAGATTCCAATTATACTAAATACAGAGCAACAGGAATGGGTTTTATTTTAGAATTGGTTCTGGTAAGTTCTGAGGACCTTTGGAGATCTAACTAAGAAGGAAAAATGAAGCCAAAGCAAGTTTAATAGGATAACACTGTGAACAACTAGGTCTGTACAAACTTCTTTTGGCTTAGGGGAGATCTTGTAGCGACCTTCCAATACCTGAGGGGCTACAGGAAAGCTGGGCAAGGACTTTTCATAAGGGCAGTTAATGACAAAACAAGGGGAAATGGGTTTAAGCTGAAAGAGGGGAGGTTTAGATGAGATATTAGGAAGAAGTTCTTCACTGTGAGGGTGGTCAGACACTGGAACAGGTTGCCCAAGGAAGTTGTAGATGCCCCCTCCCTGGAAGTGTTTGTGGCCAGGTTGGATGAGACTTTGAGCAACGTGGTCTAGTGGAAGGTGTCCCTGCTGCTGGCAGGGGGGTTGGAACTGGATGAGCTTTAAGGTCCCTCCCAACCCAAACCATTCTATGATTCTATGATTTTTATTTCATCTTTGAAAGGTGGAACTTGGGATATTAAAGGAATCGATGAAACCAACTGGATTGAAGACTTGTGGGACTTGGCTTGCAGAGGTGTGGAGATAGTGGGGTTTGTTTTTGTTGGGTGGTTGGAGAAGTAGATGGTCACCTCTTGGAGAGGAAGTAGCTTATCAATGGAAGGCTTTTGGCATCTGTGCTGTTCAGTATTTTCTTAAATCATCTAGAAGAGATGATTAGCAGTAAGATGAGAAAGCCTGTTGATGGTATTGTGAGTAACTTCAAGCTCAGGTCAAATCAGAATGAAGAATTGTAAAGATCTTGAAATTATGTTTAAGAAACATGGAGCCATAAAATTGTTGAGGAAATTCAAAGTGATAAATGTGTTGGGAGGAGTAACATTCTTCACAACGGTGGTGGTGCTCAGCCTCTCCTCACACCCTTCCCCTCTAGACCCTTCCCCAATGTTGTGTCCCTCCTCTGGACACTCTCCAGCAGCTTTAGATCCTTTTTCTCCTGTGGTGCCCAAACTGCCCCCAGTGCTGGAGGTGAGGCCGCCCCAGTGCAGAGCAGAGCGGGACCATCCCCTCCCTGGCCCGGCTCGCAGTGCAGTGCTGGATGTCCCCAGGACACGGGTGTCCCTCTTGGCTGCCAGGACACACTGGTGGCTCATGTTCCACTTGCCATTGACCAGAACCCCCAGGTCCCTCTCTCAGGGCTGCTCTCCAGCCTCTCCTTCCCCAGCCTGTCTGTGTGTGTGCCCAGGGCTGCCATGTCCCAAAATCCAGCACTTGCCCTTGTTCAAATTCCAACAGTTGGTGGTTGCCCAGCTCTCCAACTTATCTGGATCTCTCTGCAGGGCTTCTCTGCCCTCCCACTTTGGTGTCATCAGCGACCTTATTACTGAGAAATGTCCTGCTGATGGTCCATTTTGCCACGTGCTCTGTATCTGCCCCTGGCATGAGGAGATAACCCTTTGGGGAAAGGACACAAACCTGGTCCCCAGTATCCACAGTCTCTGAGTTAGGGATGCTGGAAGGTACCTCCCCATCTGTTCCCTTTAGTATCATTTAATGGGTCTGTATTACCAATTAATTTATCTAAATTATTTTACAAACACAATACTGCCAGCCAGTTCACTAGCCACCACGTCAAGGACTATTTAGTCTCTAACCTGTTTTAAACCCAGTTCCTGCTAATTTCATTTAATATTTTGTTCCAGTCTTGTGCAATATTGTGCTGCAGTTAAATCCTCTGTTACACTTGTGATTTTTGGAAACCTCAGTTTTATCCCCCAGGCCTTTTCCTCTCCAAATTAAAGTGTTCCAGCTGTCTGAACTTTCTTCTGGCAATTCAGCTGCTTCATTCCTGTAATCATTTTAGTTACCCTTCCCTGTCCCTTTTTTTCTAGCTCTGTCCTGGCTGAGGTGTGGAGAAATCACAATGGCACACACCACTCCTGATGTGGGCACAGCAGGGATTTATTTATAAATAAAATCACACTTTTTTGCTGCTAATGACCAACATTATGTTCATTTTTTCTGCCTTTTGTTATATGTTAAATCGATGGTTTCAAAGAGCTGTCAAAACTATCACTTGTGCTAACAGTCTGTTCACAGCCGCTGTCGGAAGCAGAGCAGTAATTATATGGACCCTCAGTCTGAGCCAGAATAACTGCTGGAATTGTCCTTATCTTCATAAAATAGCTTTCTCTATGGATAGAGAAACAGTTGAGAGTGAAATATGACTTCTCTGCACTCTGTGGTGTATAAAGCTCAATTTAATAGCAGAAATTAGCTTGCCTGAAACACTGTGTTGTTGCACTTCAGCTACGAGCTCGATACCAAAGCCATTCTTAAACTCGGCGTGGGTGCTTCGTGGGTGTTTGTATCGTGCTCCCTTTTGCCTATAGAATTAGTGTATAGGGCAGTGGTTTCACTCTGGGGATGGACCAGGGGCTGCTTCTGAGTGCTTGATGGAAAATGGGGAAGGCTGTGCAAGGAAACAAGGCTGTTACTGAGATTAAATTCACCGTGCGGGGGCCTGCACCTCTGCTGCGGAGTTTTTGAGGGGTTTGAACAGGAAAAAAGAATGTCCTGATCTTCAGCTGGGCCAGAGCTGGTTCTGTCCAGCA
>NW_010299311.1:7497-9975 GCF_000700745.2 Antrostomus carolinensis | reverse complement strand
TCTCTGGCTTTCACTCGGGCTCTGGCTCTCCCGGGATTGCGGTTTCAGGGCGGAATTGTCGTTCCTCTGGGATCGTGATCTGGGAACGGGCCGGGCTCAGTCAGGAGGGGGCTGAGCTATAACATTGGGTGTCATTCACTTGCATATTTTGTTGCTGTTATTACCTTTACTATTTTAATATTATCAATAGTATTTTAAGTTTTCTCTCTATTATTAACTTGTTCTTCTCTCAACCTACAAGCCTCCTTCCCCTTGCCCCCCAATCCTCTCCCCTCTCCCCTGGGGGTGGGGGGGAAGTGGGTGAATGGCTCTGTTGGCTGCTGGCCAAGGGCCAGCCCAGTGAAACTGTCACAATAGGGAACAGACAGCAGTTGCCCTGGTCCAACCTCTGATAACATATGCTTAGAATCATCGACTGTCGTGAGTTGTAAGGGAAACAAGGATGCTGGAGTCAAACTCCTGTCCCTGCACAGGACAAGCCCAACATTCACACCATGTCCCTGAGGGCCTTGGCCAAATGCTGCTGGAATCTTGTCAGGCTTGGTGCCATCAGCACCTCCCTGGGGAGCCTGTTCCAGTGCTCCACCACCCTCTGCCTCAAGAACCTTTTCCTCATGGCCAACCTCACCCTCCCCTGGCTACTGTGAAGACTAAAATGAGATTAATCTGCTTCTTTCTAGAAGGAGTCACGCTGGTTAATATAGACTAACACACTAATCATGATAGAACACGGAGATAGGAGATGGTAGGTGTAAAGGGGACATATTTTTTGAGGCCACCCCACAGGCCCTGGGGCCAGGCTGATCTGTCCAGGCAGGAGCTGGGAGTGAGGAGCTGGGAGCTGTCCTCCCTGCAGTTCTGCACAGCGCAGCATATCCTGGGACTCACTTTTCCTGAGCTGTGGGGTCATTCCTTTTATCTGCTTGTCCTGGTTTTTGCTAGGATAGGGTCAATTTTCTTAGCAGCTACAAAGCGCTGTGGTTTTTTTTGGATACAAGGGGGAAGCATCTTTCTTTGTTTCCTACTGAGCAGCAGGGATGGGGAGGATTGTTGGTCTGTTCAACCAAGAAACAAGTGAGAGGACAAGAGGAAATGGGCTCCAGTTGTGGCCAGGGCAGTTGAGCTGGGATGTGAGGAAGAATTTCTTTGCTGAAAGGGTTCTGAGGCATTGGAAGGGGTTGCCCAGGGCAGTGGTGGAGTCCCCATCCCTGGAGGGATTGAAGAGTCGTGTAGACATAGTGCTGAGGGACATGGGTTAGTCATAGGGGACTGGTCAGTGTTGGGTTCATGGTTGGACTCGATGATCTTAAAGGGCTTTTCCAATCCAGGCAGTTCTGGGATTCTGTAGGTTGGAAAATCCTTCACTTCTTCTCCCATTAACTCCATCTTCATCCCTTTCTGCCCACCATCTTCTTTCGCCTTGCCCATGGGCTATACCCTCTGAAATCTCATCAGTTTTCCTTGGCTTTCTGTGTTCTTCAGTTCTGCATCCAAAACTCGTAGAAGAATATGAAGCTAATGGAAAAGCAGGTGTTAATCAGCTGGTGTTTTGTAAGTAGCCTCATCTTAGACACTAATTTGTAGTAAAGCTTAACTTACATCTTCTTTAGTGTGTAAGATGATGATGCCTACAGAATAATGGAACTGTACATGAGGATAAGAAAGCAAGCTGTGCAGCAGCTGATTAAACCCTGCTCTTTGCTCTTTCATTATCTTTATATTCTCTTATTCCCACTCTGAATTTTCACTTTAGGAATAGCCACGTAAAGATTTTTAGATTTTTTTGTTGTTGTTTTTAATGTTAAATCAGAATGTCTCCAAGCTAGAATTGCAAAGATGATTCTGCAGAGTAAAAGGGGTTCCTAATAACACAGTGTTTAGAAATTCTTGCTCTAGGAATACCTAAAGCTTGTCTGTTTGAAATGCCGCAGCCTCTGCTTTCAATCTTGACCTGTAAAGGGCATGAGTGTCGTGCAAAGGTGAAATCCCGAGTGGGTAAGACAGTTAGGGAAGAACTAGAGCTGTTACATCTCCAAGTAAATCTATACAAAAATCAGTATGATTTGGCAATTTTGTAAAATGAGGCTTCTGAGGGAAGATGTTTCTTGAACGTAACCTTCGACGGTCTCGTAGGAGGACCCTCTAGTCTGATCTTCTTCATATTAAGGTGCAGTGAACTTCAAAATAATCTGAATGAATAATATTTTGGAACAGGTTGCCCAAGGAAGTTGTGGATGCCCCCTCCCTGGAAGTGTTGAAGGCCAGGCTGGATGAGGCTTTGAGCAACGTGGTCTAGTGGAAGGTGTCCCTGCTGCTGGCAGGGGGGTTGGAACTGGATGATCTTTAAGGTCCCTTCCAATCCAAACCATTCTATGATTCTATATTCAACTAATACTGAAGCCTTTAGACTCTTGACAGGAGTAGCAGCCACATGAGATAATTGGCGTTCAGATAAAGCACAGAGCTTTGTGTATGGAC
>NW_010299311.1:0-7461 GCF_000700745.2 Antrostomus carolinensis | reverse complement strand
CTTGTCTTTGGCTAGAAATCGGATGTAGTTTCAGCTGTAGCCAGCAGCTAAACCATGTGGTCATCCACCCACTCACCATCTCTGGTGGGATAGGGAGAGAAACACAGCAAAGGGCTGGTGGGTTGGGATGGGGACAGGGAGGGCTCACTCACCAGGGATGGGCACGGGCAACACAGACTCCACTTGGGGAAGAAAAAGCCATTTAATGACTTCCCAATCAATCAGAGTAGGACAGTGAGACACACCAACCACATCTGACAGCACCTTCCCCACCCCTCCCTTCTTCCCGGGCTCCCAGCACTGTGCTCCCCATTTCTGTCCCTTCTCCCCCAGGGCACAGGGGACAGGGAATGGGGGTTCAGTCAGTTCGTCTCTGCTGCTCTTCCTGGCATGAGATCCCTCCCCGGGGTAAAAGAGTCCAGGAACAAAGTGTTCCACCGTGGGCTGCCCATGAAGTCACGGACCTCTTCGGGAACAGCTCCTGGCTCTGCCATGGGGACATCCATGGGCTGGAGATGGGTCTCTGTGCCAGCAGATCTCCTCCCCCCACTCTGGTGTGAGTATCTCTGGGGTTTTCTGCTTTATCACAAGCTCTCCACATAGTCACAGCTGACTTTGGGCACAGCCTCCCACTCTGGTGTGGAGTCTGCTCCACCAGCAACCTCCATGGGCTGCAGGGGACAATTTTACCTCCCCCAGCTCTTCTCCTTGCTGACCTGAGTGTCTGTAGTCCTCTCCTTCCCCCTTCTTTCTCCTCCTGCTGTTGTTGGTCTTTTTTTCATGTTGGTGTTTGATGGTTGGACTTGATAACCTTCGAGGTCTTTACCAACTGTAATCATTCTGTGAGTCTGTTTCATCATTGCTCTCTCCTCCTTTTTCCACACCAGTTCTTAATAAACATGGATTTCAAGAGGTGTGTCACCATTGCTAATTATCTCAGCCTGGGCTGGAGGTGGGTCCACCTTGGAGCCAGGGGAGCTTCTTGAAGCTTCTCACAGGGACCATCACTGTAGCCCCTTCCTCCACTACCAAAAGCCACCTCCCTCCACACAAACCCAACACAAAATCTTTTGAAGCAATTTTTCACAAAATCTCATGAAGCAGGTTCACAAAATCCTTTGAAGGAGAGTAATGTCCAGGAATAGATGGACAGAAGATGGACTTTTTGGATGCTGTTGCCTGCAGTGTTTTGTTTTGACCATCAGACTGACAAATACAGACTTACTGAGGAAGGAATTTGTCAGTGCTGCGGTACCCACACCCAGAACAGCAAGTGGAAGGGGTTTGTGAAACTGGATCATACTTGAGTACGTGGTCCATCCTAATACACCACTGAAAGGGAATATAAACTGACTGGCATTCTAAGGAGGAACAGATCCTTGTTCAGTGTGAGTGACAAAAACAGGGAGTCTCTGATTTTTTCCCTCTAGGGGTCATATCACAGAATCCCAGAATTTTCTGGGTTGGAAAAACCCTTTAAGATCATGGAGTCCAACCATGAACCCAACACTGACAAGTCCCCTATGACTAACCCATGTCCCTCAGCACTGTGTCTACACGACTCTTCAATCCCTCCAGGGATGGGGACTCCACCACTGCCCTGGCCAACCCCTTCCAATGCCTCAGAACCCTTGCAGCAAAGAAATTCTTCCTCACATCCCATCTCAACTGCCCTGGCCACAACTGGAGCCCATTTCCTCTTGTCCTGTCCCTTGGGCCTTGGTTGAACAGACCCACCCCCACCTCTCTCCACCCTCCTCCAAGGGATTTGCACAGAGCCACAAGGTCTCCCCTCAGCCTCCTTTTCTCCAGGCTCAACACCCCCAGTTCCCTCAGCCACAAGGGAACTCAGCACACTTGTGCTCCAGACCCTTCCCCAGCTCCGTTCCCTTCTCTGGACACGCTCCAGCACCTCCATGTCCTTCTTGGACTCAGGGGCCCAACACTGAACCCAGCACTCCAGCTGCAGCCTCACCAGTGATTCCCAGTGCAGGGGGAAGAGAACTTCCCTGCTCCTACTGGCCACACTGGTGCTGATCCAGGCCAGGATGCTGTTGCACTTCAAGAAATGAGATGAAGGTATCACAGTGCTGTGCTGTACAGAGCAGCATGAAAGCACATGGTGATGAAGAGATGCTTCTTCCTAAGATGCATGCCAAGAAGATAAGGGTTAAAACTTGTGCAGGTAGATCACCAGGGCTCAGATAGTAAAACCTTTATTTTCTTTTGCCTGGCTGACACGTTCTCCAGAGAATAATCTCAGAAATACTATTTTCTAGTCATTGCTGTTTGTTAATGAGAACAAGGTGTCACGTGAGGGTTTTCAAAATGCAGGCTGTTAGTGAGAGAGAAAAGGAAGAGAAGTAGGTTTGGGGGGTTTTATGTTAAATGATAAACTGCTGCTTACACATTGAAAGCGAACTCTGCCACCATTTTTGCATTTTTTTGAATAAAAGATTAATTCTGAAAAATGATTCAAGTGGAAATATGGAAATAAAGTTTAGCCTTAATAGTTTAGTGCAAAAGTATGAAAAAAAACCCCGTTAGTTTGCCACAATGGTTCATTTTAAAGTGAATAATCTACATCTTAATCAACATCTACTCACAGTGGGCTTGTTTTCACGGTCATGAAGGCAGATGGCTCAGCACTGTGGCTAATTCCATAGCATCTGGTGGAAGATAAGGAGGAATTATCAGGGAAGGTGGAACACACATGAATTTATTTTAAATACTTAAATGACAATGTACTGTACAGTCAGTTGTAGCTTTATATCTGCAAGTGTAAATCAGAAGCAGAAGGATGTTGTGCCAGAGCACTGAGGGAATATTGGTCTTAGGATTTACCATTCCTCTTACCTACTGTGTGTGTACAAACATTGGTTCCTTTCTTTGTATGTTTTTTTTTCCTCTACCTTAATCAAAATCACCCCGTTAATCCTCTTAAATGCAGCTGCTGTGAGACAAAACCTGTGTTTATATCATATATTGTCTCTTATATATAAGGTGTGCTGTAGTAGTACAGGTTAGGGTTTGTTACAGTGACAAAACCTTATATAGCATCAGAGAATCATTAAGGTTGGAAAAGCCCTTTAAGATCATTGAGTCCAACCATGAACCCAACACTGACCAGTCCCCTATGACTAACCCATGTCCCTCAGCACTGTGTCTACACGACTCTTCAATCCCTCCAGGGATGGGGACTCCACCACTGCCCTGGGCAACCCCTTCCAATGCCTCAGAACCCTTTCAGCAAAGAAATTCTTCCTCACATCCCATCTCAACTGCCCTGGCCACAACTTCAGCCCATTTCCTCTTGGCCTGTCCCTTGGGCCTTGGTTGAACAGACCCACCCCCACCTCACTAGAGTATCTAGTAGAAGATGTAACTCAGAGGATGCAGTTCTGCTGTATTAGTACTGAAATAGCTGCCTGGTATTCTGCACGTACACGCACTGGATTCTCTCTGTCAATGCAGAGATCTAGTGTGTCCGCTGTCGAATCAAGTCACCACTTCTTTTCAGTCCAAGTTACTAGCAAGACCTTTCTCTTTCCCCTTTACACTCTTCTGCTACTGAGGTTATTTAGATATCTCAGTTCTAACTTCTAAGCTGACTTAAAAGGTTGGAAGGTGATCCGAGGGCTGGAGCCCCTCTCCTATGAGGAGAGGCTGAAAGAGTTGGGGCTGTTGAGCCTGGAGAGGAGAAGGCTCTGGGGAGATCTTATAGTGGCCTCCCAGTACCTGAAGGGGCTACAAGAAAGCTGGGGAGGGACTTTTCATAAGGGCAGTTAATGACAAAACAAGGGGAAATGGGTTTAAGCTGAAAGAGGGGAGGTTTAGATGAGATATTAGGAAGAAGTTCTTCACTGTGAGGGTGGTCAGACACTGGAACAGGTTGCCCAAGGAAGTTGTAGATGCCCCCTCCCTGGAAGTGTTGAAGGCCAGGTTGGATGAGGCTTTGAGCAACCTGGTCTAGTGGAAGGTGTCCCTGCTGCTGTCAGGGGGGTTGGAACTGGATGATCTTTAAGGTCCCTTCCAACCCAAACCAGTCTGGGATTCCGTGATTCTAAGATCTTCAGTTTTCTGTCCTTTTCACTTGCCATTCTTTCAAAACATGTTTTTTTGTGCAAAAGTTGTCAGTGATGTACATAGAATCATGGAATGTTGTGAGTTGGGAGGGACCCACAAGGATCATCAAGTCCAACTCCTGTCCCTGCACAGGACAATCCCAACATTCAGACCATGTCCCTGAGGGCCTTGGCCAAGTGCTTCATCCTCCTGCTGTCCTTTTTACAAGGTACAAGAACACACGTGTGCCTTATCTATATTTTATGTCATATAAGAATTCAACACCATGTGAATATATTTATGTAAATCTCCTCTGTCAGGTTGCTCTTGCAGTGACAATAACCCCTAAACCATCTCCCAGACTCTGCAGAACTGGTGGTGTAAACTGGCTCTGCACGTCAACTGGCCCAAGCCATAGCTCCATAGCCATCTTCCTGAAGCTGTGGTGTGTCCTCTTATCTGTGAGACATCTTCAGAGACCATCAAAGTCCAGGGGAGCATTCAGTATCTTTTCAGGAGAACATTAAACACACATGTTGGATTTGAGAATCACAGAATCACCCTGATATAAATTAATTTCACAGAATCACAGAATGTCAGGGATTGGAAGGGACCTCAAAAGATCATCCAGTCCAACCCCCCTGCCAGAGCAGGAACCTAAATGAGATCACACAGGAAGGCGTCCAGGCGGGTCTTGAATGTCTCCAGAGAAGGAGACTCCACACCCTCCCTGGGCAGCCTGTCCCAGGGCTCTGTCACCCTCACTGGAAAGAAGTTTCTTCTCAAGTTGAAGCAGAACCTCCTGTGTTCCAGCTCACACCCACTGCCCCTTGTCCTACCATTGGGCATCACTGAGAAGAGCCTGGCTCCATCCTCCTGACATTCACCCTTTACATATTTATAAACATTAATGAGGTCACCCCTCAGTCTCCTCTTCTCCAAGCTAAAGAGCGCCAGCTCCCTCAGCCTTTCCTCAGCAGGGAGATGCTCCACTCCCTTCATCATCTTGGTGGCTCTGTGCTGGACTCTCTCCAGCAGTTCCCTGTCCTTCCTGAACTGTGGGGCCCAGAACTGGACACAATATTCCAGATGAGGCCTCACCAGGGCAGAGTAGAGGGGGAGGAGAACCTCTCTCGACCTACTAACCACCCCCCTTCTAATTTGATGCTATTTGATGCTAATTATGTGGATGTAAAACCAGCACAAAGTTGGCTATTCAGTCCTTAAAGTTTTATTTCATTTTTTTTTCATTTGTAAGACTTTTTTCCTCTCACACTCTAAGTTCTAGAGTTGCCTTTTTAACGCTGCCTTTCTCATTTTGTTTCCCATCTTGTGAATTTGGCCATGATACCCCCCTCCTCCTTCCTACCCCTGTCCCACAGAGTTAGTTCCTATGGTTACCCCCTCCTTTGTGGGGTGAGAAAGGTTGGCATCTTGATTCTCCCCAGCCAAATTCTGCCCTTTTGACTCTCTCCCCTTTTCACAGCCCTTGCTAAGCTTGGCCTCTTGCTCTGCTCCGAGGCTTGTCAGCCAGGGGGTTCCCATGGAAACGAGGAAGGAAATTTGAAAAGAGAAGAGGAGAGAACAGAAACACAAAGGGCTGGATCATTTGAATTTGAACAAGGAAGGAAAGCTCCTTGTAGTTCATCTTTGTGTCTTGTAGAAACCTGAAATTTATCTTTTTTTAAAGTTGCTTTCAATTTGTAAACTTGTTTATATTCCCTGTTTCTTGATTTATGGAACAAAAGTTGTCATGTTTGTGGCACCAAGCAAAGAGAAACATCTTTCTTTATAAATTCAATGAGAGAATTCTGGTCAGCCATTCATTTAGCTTTTTTCCCCCTGACAGATCTAAGAGCATCATTCATGTGTTTAATATTTGTCTCTGAAAAGTTTCATCTATTACATTTTTTCCCTTCATAATGATTCACTGGTACTGTCAATTATCTAAACATCTGCTCATCCTTTTTTGTGGAGGAGTGGATGAATCTATGCCATTCAGAATGAGCAGACCCATTAGTTGAATCCTTGCTCATACTTATTCCTTCTGTTTCTTTATTATAATTTTTTAAATAATTATTTTATTATAAATTTTATTATAAATCTATAAATTTTCATCTAATCTGGGCAGGCAAATGTCACTGCAGGGAAGAAGATGGTAACGAAGTTTGCTCTTGGATTTCAGGTTTGATGCTTCCTGTCAATAATAAAGAAAACAAAAACCTGTGTATCACATGATTGCAAGTGCCTTTGAGACACTTCATCTGCATATTTTACCAGTGTGTTAAATAATTACAGTTTAATACTAATTTCTTCAACGAACAATGAAGTCACTTTGCCTTCAGATTTTCCACAGTAGCTGTTTGAATGACAAATTGTCTGGTTCTTACAGAAAAATAGTCTTTACCTGATGTAGGAGAAATATTTAAATGATCTGATTTGAAAATTTATTCTCCAGCTGCACTTTTACAAAATCTTGTGGCTAAAACAGTGACAAATCTCCGACTCTGAAGAGCACACAAACATTTTCCTCAGTCTTACTTTGCAACTACGGGCAAATCATTCCAGTTATTCAGAATAACCTTAATGAAGTGGCTTCACAACAAGGCAACTTAGTTCTTCAGATCCATCCGTTACTTTTTTTTCTGACACAAAAAAATGGGAGGCAGTTGCTTTTGTCTGGAAATAGGAAACTTCCAGGCTTTTAAAATTTAGGCTTTGCTTCTTGCCCAAGGAAGTTGTGGATGCCCCCTCCCTGGAAGTGTTGAAGGCCAGGCTGGATGAGGCTTTGAGCAACGTGGTCTAGTGGAAGGTGTCCCTGCTGCTGGCAGGGGGGTTGGAACTGGGTGATCTTTAAGGTCCCTTCCAACCCAAACCAGTCTGGGATTCTATGATTCTCCTCCCACTTTGTACTCGTTGATCTTAGTATCCAGGGTCACAAAGGGGACTCAAGAAACTCAAGGAAGGGACACTGAATTGAAGCCAAGACTGTAGAAGATCTGCAGCTTGTAGTTCTCCTACAGTGGTAGCCAGTTCGTGGGATATAACTTGTTGGACCCATCAGAGAGGAGCCAACGTGATGGATTTACAGGACGTGTGTTTGATCTCTGGGTGATAGTCCTCATCCATGAGGTGGGAGTCAGCACGGTATGAGTGAAATCAGCAAAGGGCTGTTGAAGGAACTCATCCTGGCTGCTCACGGCTTGGATGGGCATAGACTTTGCTGGGTAAAAGTCTGGGTGGATGGTCAGGCCCAGAGAGTGGTGGGAATGGAGCTAAATCCAGCTGGAGGCTGGTCACCATTGGTGACCCCAGGGCTCAGTGCTGGGGCCACTCCTGTTTAACATCTTCATCAATGATCTGGGCGAGGGGATTGAGTGCATCCTCAGTCAGTTT
>NW_010299310.1:6814-17792 GCF_000700745.2 Antrostomus carolinensis | reverse complement strand
ACCTGGGACACTGTCTCACCACCCTCACAGCTTGTCTTCAAGACAGCCCTTGTGACTCTTAAGTCTTGTGCCAAAATCTTAATTTCCTGTTTTATTGTCTTATAGAGCCAAAAAAGTTGCTTTGTAGGTGAAAGGTATCCAGAAGTGCTGGCTGGTTTCCAGCCTGTGTCCACACCGTGCTGCTGCTGGCACTGGGACAGCTCCAGCTTCCCACACATTTACCACCATTTCACTTGTATTTCCTTCTCCTGCCAATATTAGGGAGAAACAGGGTTGTACAGGAACAAAAAATAAGCTCAGAATATTGATGATCATTTTACCGCATGATTTCAAATGCTGGTTCTTCTGTTGCAAGGTTTTTTTTTGCCGTGCATTTGTGGCATATTAAATAAATGTGGTCAGAGGAGTAGCTTGATTAAACAGAGGAATTGTACATATTATAAAACAGCACTTTGCTGTTTATGTATAATTTTGGGGTTTTGTTTGGTTTTTTTAATAATTCACAAGAATAGTGACCAGCAGTTATGCATTTAATCTAATTTAGATAAAATAAGCCTATTACCCTCTTTACTTTTAACTTGCCAACACTTTTTTCCTGGCTTTTCATCTTTTTAAATGACTGATGGTTACGTAGCACTTTGGCTTCTGAGAGCAGCGACCTCCCTGCACAAAAACCCAGTGAGGCTTTTTGTGGGGTTATTAAATTTTAGGATCAGAAGTATTTAATGAACAGATTCTAGAAAACAACTTTTATTGCTCAAGTGTGAGAAAGGACAGTCAGTGTAGTAATAACTAGAGTTAAAAAAAAAGGACATTATTCATGCTCTGACATAACAGATTGTACAATCATGTGTGATTATAGGACAATAAGAGTTTAAAGTATATTTAGAGAGACAAGAGGTAGCAGATCATGGGCTGTCACCACTATGAAGGTTTACATCACTCAATATGAGGACTGAAGAGTCGTCTTCTCTGTCTCTTAATGGCATAGCGAGCACAGATTGGGCTAAGCCATTCTTGACAGATATTCCCCTTTTTTTCCCATCTTGAGGATGTGTGTTACAGTTAAGCAGACACTCCTGCAGCTGGTCACACAGACATACTGACAGTTCTTTGGATGGACACATTGAAATGGTACAGTAAATTCATTATTTTTTAACATTTACCAAAAAGAGAACATCCTTAATATCCAGGGAATGGATAAATACCGTCATTTGTGTTAGAAGATGTTTATCTACCTAAGCTCTCACCTTCATACTCGGGAGGAGGACTATAGCTTTGCCTTTGTGAGAGTTGTTTGCTGCTTGCCGGCAACTTCAGTAAAATAGGAAATTTTAAATAAATTTTATGGTTGCTCCGAAAGGTGTGAAGACTGTAATTGTGCAGGTCAGTGTGATTATCAGTAAAATGAAAAGAATACCTGCAGGTAGCTTCAGAGAGACAGCTGAAACCAGAGCTTCTGATCCCTGAACCCGCCACCTCCGGCTGCGTTGTGACAACTTGCTAAAGTTCATTTTAGAGCTACTGCTGCTGGGTGAGAAATGCCACCTCTCCGTCACACAAGGTACTCATTTGGTACAATATGAGCCTCCTGATTAAATTTGTTAATTTTTTTGACAACTTAATTTGTTTTGGAAAGCTTTATGTTGGCTCAGGTGTCATCTCTCTCTCTGCAGCTGGTGTAGAGCCCAGGGTGAAAGCCTTGGGTTGGTGCAAGGGTGAGATCTCGTGTGTTCTGGCCAATTCCCAGTGTGGGGGTCACTCCTGATCTGGGCCAGGTGGACACCAGTGGGTTGTGATGCACAGGTGATGGTGTGGCTTTTTTAGGATGCTGGGTGGGAGATCCCTGCTCCCTGTATCTCAACCTCGATCTTGTATCTCTAAACAACGTGTAACTTCTGCGTAGCAACCAGCTGGCAAAGGTGATTTATCTCCAACTAGCTGCTGTCCATGGGGAAGGCTGTTCACCATCACACGGTCATACATATGCATGTATTCTGTAGGTTGTGGAGGGGCAGGGACCATGGTACCAGCTCTACTCTGTTAGTAGGACACAGTACATGGTCTTCTGGATGGAGGGGATTATCAGTGTTGCTTTGAAGAGCTACATCTTGCAGGTTATTAAAACTCTTGAGGGTGATTATACTGCAGTCTAGGTGCTGACCAGTGCTGTGGCTCAGCAGAGTAAGAAACACAAGTGTTAACAGGAAGAGGAAGAGTAAAATATAAACTTCCCAGACTCTTCTCAGTGGTGTCCAGTGACAGGACAAGGGACAGTGATCACAAACTGGAAAACAGGAGGTTCAACCTAAACGTAAGGAAATACTTCTTTACTGTGAGGGTGCTGGAGCCCTGGAACAGGCTGCCCAGAGAGGGTGTGGAGTCTTCATCTCTGGAGACATTCAAAACCCACCTGAACATGTTGCTGTGTGATCTGCTCTAGAAGATGCTGCTCTAGCAGGGGGGTTGGACCAGATGATCTTCAAAGATCCCTTCCAACCTCCACCATTCTGTGATTCTGTGATTTTTCCCTTTGGAGTTACAACAGTATGTGCAGGTTACACACCATGGTCATCAACCATGAGGCACTACCATGGAGTTCTCCTGTGCTGTTGGATCATCAGCCCTGAAGCTTGTCCACAGTTGCTGCTGGTTTTTCTGGGCTTTTGTCAAATCCATCCTGATGTTGTAAGGTAAATTTTTGACCAGCAGCTGCTTTGTTCTCCAGTAGGAAACTTGGGATCTAGGTGTAGCAGCAGTTAGGTGGGAATGCACAGGAGAAGGAAAAGCCTTCCTCTAATACATGAACATCAAGATGTGTTGCAGCATCTGACAAGTCAACTTTTCCTCAAAGACACTGGGAATTTAGTCCACCAGATGGTCTCCTGCATAGCGATGAGTGTCCATCAAGACTCCTCCTTTGCAAGTCCGCGTTGCGGGTGGGTTGGATGGATGTGCAGAGGCCATGAAACGAGGAAGGTTGTGTGACAGTTGTATCCACCCTCCCTGGTGGTTTTTTCTCTTCTGATTTTCTCATGTTACATGTGAAAATACATGTTACACATGAAAATAAATCTTGGGTTCTGTTGCAGTAGCTTTGTGAGGGGAAACAGGTGACCCTGTATTAACAAAAAAACTTTAAAAAATCATTTTTACAGAATCACACAGAATCTCAGAATGTTGGGGATTGGAAGGGACCTCCAAAGATCATCCAGTCCAATCCCCCTGCCAGCGCAGGGACCTAAATGAGGTCATATAGAAAGGTGTCCAGGCGGGTTTTGAATGTCTCCAGAGAAGGAGACTCCACACCCTCCCTAGGCAGCCTGTTTTATGACATGACTTTTTTTCTTCATGCTGAAATTTTCCTTCTGAGAAATCAGGTGTTCAGTACTCAGTGGTTTTGTTCTGCTCTGTGTCTGGCTGTGATAAAATATTCCTTTCTATTGTTTGCCTTTTGCAAGCCCAGTCACATCTGCAGTGTGCAAGGCAAAACAAAAGAACCCATAAAGTTGGGGAAATGAGTAAGATGTAGAAGATAGCTGATGGTTTTCTGACAGCTCACTTACACAGATAACCAACCAGAAGCATTTCTGGAATGAATTTTAGTTGTGTGTTTTTGGCAATGAGATGGTACAAGGAGGTGCGATACTACGATATATTTGCAAGAATTCACTTTCCCTCCCACATTGTTGTCTCATGTTCTTCTTGCTGAACTGTTTTGCATCTTTTCAGCCAGGAACCATGTTTCATTTTTTTTAAATCGAAGTAAAATTGCCAGCTGTCAAAACCAAACGTGTTTTCTATAAAAATTCTTCTTGAACACCGAATACTTTTTCATTTGTCAAAGGATTTTTTACAACTTGCTTCTTCCACAACCACTTCAATTGCCTTTTCTCAAGGAAAAGTTTTCTTAAGGAAAGTATTTCCCTCTTTGAGATACATCCCATAGTTATTACCTGATTGGTTTGCTCTTTTATACCTCTTTTGGTACAGCATCAAGCACTTTTTAGGCTTACACATACTCATTCAACACTTGCCACTGTATTGTATCCCAGAAAATATTACTTTTTAGCCATAGTTTTCCTGGTCTGCATAAACCTGTAATTTTCAGTGCTTTTGACAACATCTAAGGATTTTTTAATATATATTATTTTTTTTAAGAATTATTCCTCATCTTTTCCAGTTTATCCAAATATTTCTACTGCAAGAGTACCAAGAAGCAAATGGACTTTTTCAGGTGAATACTGATCAAGGGGTGTTGAGAGGGATCATTGCATTTTTATTCCTTGCCAGATTCATTGCTGGAGCACCTTAGTCTGGCCGTGAAATTCTACAAATGTGTGTTGAGTTTGGCTTTCCTTCAAATGACACTTCTAGGTATGCAGACCAAACCTTCAAAGCTCATTTTTTCACCCTAACTGTGTTTTGATACTGGCAGAGTGCTAAGGAAGGGAGCAGGGGCTTGGTTCTCCTTGAAGAGCATGTTCTCAGCTCTACTGTAATTTCTCTTGAAGTCTGAGGACTCTCTGCATTCATTTCTTCATTCCTTCTCTCTTAATTTACTCTTGGTCTAGTCTAATGATCTCCAAAAGAAAAAAAAAATCCAGCACTCTTGTTTCTTGATTGAAGAAGGTGAAAATCCAACATTTTGGTGCTGAAGTGAAAGAAAACACAGTTTATATTGACGATGAATGTACAAAACCTGAATGGGTTGTCCAGCACTGGGACAAGCTGTCCAGGGAAGTGGTGGAGTCCCCATCCTTGGAGGTATTTAAAAGACATGTAGATGTGGTGCTTAGGCACTTGGTTTGGTGGTGGACTTGGCAGTCTTGGGTTTGTTGTTGGACTCAGTGATCTTATAAGTCTTTTCCAACCAAAATAATTCTATGATTCTATAAATGTCAAACTTGAGGGACTTGCAAGTTGATCACCAACTGGTCAAGGGTGATGCAGTTGTTCTAAAAATTCTCAGTATTTCTAAAGGGCTGTTGCACTCTGACGTGCATACAGGGTGATAGGTACCATCACCCAGTGCTTGACAGATACTGCTGAAAGCAGACAGTTGTCTCAAATTAATCTGACGTTTTTACAGCTTTGTATATTTTCATTTCTGCCAAGGCAACTGCCAAGAAGAAATGAGGAATTTATGAAGAAATCATGAAAAATTTATGCTGGCATATGTGATTTTTTTTTTTTTTCATCCAGCATATAAAATATATTTTAAAATTCCAACATCAGAGCTGCTAATAGGAAATTTTAAAATAGACCAAAACTGTTGATCGTTTTGTATAAATCTGGATTTCCATCCTGTACTGGGCTGTGTATTTGACTCGCAATTACGTTTTAGACATTCAGCACTTCTAACTTGCAAGGGTTTGTTTCACTCTTAGTCAGGATTTCAAACTAATGATTTATGTTAGAAAAAAACCTCATGGAATAAAAGTCCTTAGGAGAAAACTAGAATATAGCCAATGACAAACTTAACCTTCTCTATTGCATCTTAAAAAAACCCAACCAACTAAACAAACAAACAAACAAAAAAACCCCACGCAAATCCAGAACTCAAGTGCATCTCTGAGGGGGGAGGGGAAAAAGCAGAATTGTTTTAGAGTTTTGGTTTGTTTGGCAATTTTTGGGGTTTTGTTTTTTTTCTTTTTTTTTTTGTTTTAAAGTTTCTGCTGGAAGGTTTCTGAATATTATCTTCACAAAGCAGAGGTTTTAGAGTTTTGGTTTGTTTGGCAATTTTTTGGGTTTTGTTTTTTTTCTTTTTTTTTGTTTTAAAGTTTCTGCTGGGAGGTTTCTGAATATTATCTTCACAAAGCAGAACTCAGTCTGTGGACCTACGAGTCCACAGGGAAAATAACAACATTCCCCTCAGCCTCAGTTCAGCTGGACTGTTGCATTAATTTCCTTTGGAACTTCTGTAACATCAATAGATGTTACAGAAGAACAAGAACAAGTCCAGAGGAGGCCACCAGGATGATGCGAGGGCTGGAGCAGCTCTGCTGTGAGGACAGGCTGGGAGAGTTGGGGCTGTTCAGCCTGGAGAAGAGAAGGCTCCGGGGAGACCTTCTAGTGGCCTCCCAGTACCTGAAGGGGCTACAAGAAAGCTGGGGAGGGACTTTTCCTAAGGGCATTTAATGACAGAATAAGTGGTGATGGGTGTAAGCTGAAAGAGGGGAGGTTTAGATGAGATATTAGGAAGAAGTTCTTCACTGTGAGGGTGGTGAGACACTGGAACAGGTTGCCCAAGGAAGTTGTGGCTGCTCCTCCCTGGAAGTGTTCTCGGCCAGGCTGGATGAGGCTTTGAGCAACCTGGTCTAGTGGAAGGTGTCCCTGCTGCTGGCAGGGGGGGTGGAACTGGATGAGCTTTAAGGTCCCTTCCAATCCAAACCATTCTATGAATAGTATGAATTAACAATTTCTTTGTTCTGAAAGTTAGGGAGGAAAAAAATTACCTCAGTGAAGCCAATGGGCAAAACCACTGTTGTGTTCAACATTGTTATTTATTTTTTTTGTGGTTCCTCTGACAGCACCAACTTCTCTATTTTGTGCTTCACCTGGATTTGATTTAAATTTGTAAACTTTCCCCGTGCAGTACATGGAGTTTGGAATCGGAGCATGCTGTGCTCTCTCCTGTAAAATAACTAATCTCTTTCACTTACATGTCTCGGTTAAAGCTGCTCTCTTGTTCTGATATGGAAATCCTCCCTGCACAAGCGTGATAGATGAAATATAAGAGTTGCCTTGATGTGAGGTGGCGACTGTGATAGTTTTGTTAAAGCTGATAAATAGGAAGGTTTGGTATTAAGCGGCACTGGAGCGGGTTCTGGGCAGAGATGTAGCTGTGGGGCAAACTGAACGGCTGCAAGTCTGGATGATCATGAGGATTGATCTGTAGATCTGTAAAAACTGTGGTTTTCAGTCCGTCAAACACACTGGTGAGAGATATCTCACAGAAACAGGCAACGGAGCTGGGCAAGGGTCTGGAGCACAAGTGTGCTGAGTTCCCTTGTGGCTGAGGGAACTGGGGGTGTTGAGCCTGGAGAAAAGGAGGCTGAGGGGAGACCTTCTGGCTCTGTCCAAGTCCCTTGGAGGAGGGTGGAGAGAGGTGGGGGTGGGTCTGTTCAACCAAGGACCAAGGGACAGGACAAGAGGAAATGGGCTCCAGTTGTGGCCAGGGCAGTTGAGATGGGATGTGAGGAAGAATTTCTTCACCAGAAGGGCTGTCAAGCATTGGAAGGGGCTGCTCAGGGAGGTGATGGAGTCACCTTCCCTGGAGGGACTTAAAAGATGTGTAGATGTGGTGCTTAGGGACACAGTTTAGAGGTGGAATTGGCAGTGTTGGGTTTTTGGTTGCACTCAATGATCTTAGGGATCTTTCCAACTAAAGCAATTCTATGATTCTATGATAAACCAGTTAAGGAAACATCTCTAATTCTCCTGGGCAAATCCTCTAGGTATGGGCTTATGGATCCAAAAATCAGTCCAGGAATGAACCTCCTTGCAGTCTTCCACCCTGCCTTTTCAACATAAAGTAGCTACCTGACATGAAAGGACTCCTCAGGAGGAAAAACTGCATTGCACTCATATTTGTAGTTTTCTCCTTCTTAAAAACAAACAAACAAACCAAAACCCCACCATAAACCATATCCCTGGTCACTGGTCTCCCCCAAAGCGACCTGTTTCTGTCTGTAGGACACACAACCCACTTGCCATGGATCCCTTCCCATCCTTCAGCACGTGGGAGAGCAGCAGGGAATGTGGTAACGTACCAAAGCATCTCTTTTGAGGTGTTATTTCATCACATTGGGTTGTGCTGCCTTGTGTTGTCTTAGCAAGTGATGGGAAAATAAACACCAGTACAATATTGGCTGATATCAGGAAAGATGCAATTTTGATTGGTGTTTTTTTTTAACTTACCTGAAAATTTTACTTTCTTTTAGTCTTTGAACTGATTCCCAAGCTGTGCCAGAAGGCTGTGAGTTAGCTGTGGTGTAAAATCCAACCCCATTGTTCATCTAAATCTTGTGCCGGTCTAAGGTTCAAGAAAATCAATGATTTATTTGTCAGAAATACAGTATGTTGTTTTCCATTTTCTGTAAACATGAGTCTAAAACGTGCTAATGACCTTTTTTCAATTGTATTTTATTATCATGTCTAGTTTATCATAGTAAAACATTGGGGTTTGGGGTTTTTTTTGATATTCTAAGGTACATACACTTTTGATTTTCCATTCACAACCCACTTAACTGTTTTATTTAAAGGTGCTTTTGGCTTGAATATAATTAACTTAAAATATGTTTTGAGATAATTAGGACACAAATATCATTGGCAAACAGACCAAATTTAATCATATGCAAGTATATGTTGTTCTTACATTTTAATCTGAGAAATCCTATTTTAGATTTGTTACCCAAACAATTGGGCATTTGGGGTAAATTAAACTTTACCAGCTTGTTCAGCTCCTCTTTGCTAGTCGGGTGCCGTTGTCAAAGATGCTTTGTTAGCCATAAAATAAAATTTATATTGATGGTTTTATGTAGCAATAATAATATTAATTTGAATTATTTTTGTAAGAATCTCCGAGCATCTGGAGAAGATCATCTGTGTTCTGTTGACCTTACAGATGTTCAAGTTGATTCATAGAGGAATTAAGTAATTTGCCTGTGCTCATGCAGTGAACAACCAGCAGTGAAGAATAGCACTTAAATCATATATTATTTTCTCGTGGAATGTTCTGGGCCATTTCAATAAATAACATTTTCCATATGAATATTGACCCTAGTTGAGATAGCACTGTTCACATCTTGGGTGCATAGGTGGAAAAAGTTATTAAAATTGTATACAAAAATAAGGAAGGTCAATGTGATATTTACTTAAGGTCAGTGTAGTTGTAGACAAACACTTCCAGAACAGCCCACGGAGGTGTGTACTCCTCTGAAGTCTCACCTAGATGGTCCTTCTCAATTCCCATCTTTCCGCTGGAGGTTATCACTTCCAGAATATTGCTGCAAAATATCGCCTTGTGTAACCATTCCCCCACTGAATTCACACAAAAAGAGCTCGGATGGGTTTGACTGGCTGAAATAAACTGAGTTAACCCTGTTGATTGTGAGTGACGTGGGTAAGAGTTCTCTCCTGAGCCTCTTCGCTGCATGAGCAGCAAGAGCGGTAGATTCCAGCAGCAGGGATGGTGGGAAGGTCAAGGATGGGAACCTCTTAGGTTTGCATAGACACCTTCTTTCCAGCCTTTTTCAGCTCTGAACTTAGAAGGTAATAAAGCTTTTGGCATACAGTTTATAGACCCAAGGAGAATAAACATCAGCCTCATCAACACTCTTTGTAAAACTGTTAGTGTTTGTGATTGAGATAGATCTGCTTCGATACATGAGAGCTGAATAATGATTGTGATGTTAGATAGATCTGCTTTGATACATGAGAGCTGAATAATGATTGTGATGTTAGCACATACATTTATTTCACCTTCCTCATAGAAAAAGATGGATCAGGCAACACTTATTGCGTTATCAAATTATCCTGCGAATTGGAGTGTGTGGTGTGTAAAGCTTCAGTTCTAATAATGCTGTGCCAAATTAGCAGGAGTGAATAGATGCTGAGTAAATAATCCTGTTTTGTTGTTAGTTGATAATGGATTTGTTGATAGAAAACAACTTTTCTATCTGTTTACATCATGATGATTTGATAAGCCATTTGTATTATTTAAACTGCAGATTTTGTAAATGCTGAAGGAAAGTAATTTCTGCCAGAAGCAGTATTGGAGGATCTGCTTCCTAAAGTGGTTTGGGTTTTTTTTAATGGCTTTGCTTGCAGCTGCAGTGTTTGCCATAAAGAATGATTTCTCATTCTGAAATTTCAGAGCTGCAGGAGTGGTCGTATCGCTGAGAAAGGGGACAGCCTGATGATTTAAGACTATTTAATGCCCTGCTTGTTGTGGAGCAGAGTGCTGCAGACCTTCTTGCTCTAGCAGAACACATCGCTACAGTTTCCTAATGCCCTCAACCAGGAAACTGATTTATCACCTATTAGGTCTTATTAGATCCCATTGAGAGGAGAAAATGAACTGCTCTAGCTGGATGGCAGAAAATTAATTTGAAATAAATGTTATATAGTCAGGCTTCTTCAGTTGTTTTATCCAAGTCAATCTCTGTGGCTGGAAAGTTGGTTTTCCAGGTTTGATCTGTTTTTTTGCAGAGAGAACTGTGCCCGCACACAGGAATACAGGAATGATGTAAAATTGTCTGATTGAGGCAGGTGGAGCTCTGATGTGATTACTTTAAATATTTATAATCTAGGTTGTTTTACAGAACATTTCCTGTATCATAACACACACTCCTTACGGTCTCCTTGGTGCGTGCAGTGATAGAGGGGTAGGTGGAAGGGCAGCTCTCAACCTGGTTATCACATTATCTAGAGTTGGGACTTAAGGTTTATTTCAAGTTTTATTTTTTCTCATAGAATTTCTTCCCTGGGAGAAAAAATGTGTAAATGTTTTTCCCACAGTTTGGAATTTTTCTGAGTTTAAATCTGTTGTTTTAAACCTGGAGTTGGCTGTATCTACCAGGGAAAGTACGGGCGGTTGCCTGCTACATGCTTGTTAAACACAAAACCAGACAAGGCACTTGGTAGTTTTTACAAATCATTTCCTGCGGAACACATTCAGCTACTAACAACAATGGTCCTGATCTCCATTTCTTTACTGTTTTGGTTTTTTTTTTTAAACTATGCTTAGAAACATAAGTTGATGACAACACGCTTGGGTAGCAGCAGACCAGATTGTGTGGAGCGAGCAGCTTTAGATGCAGAGGCTGGGAGGAGGAATGTGGGGGAGAGATGATCTTTTCTTCTTCTCACCCTACTTTTCTTTCAGCTTTGCCTTTTATTGCTGTTATTTTTAGTTTAGATAGAGATTCACAGAATCACAGAATGGTGGGGGTTGGAAGGGACCTCAGGAGAT
>NW_010299310.1:0-6794 GCF_000700745.2 Antrostomus carolinensis | reverse complement strand
TCCCTACACCAGGTTGCACAGGAAAGTGTCCAGGTGGGTTTGAACATCTCCAGAGATGGAGACTCCACACTCTCTCTGGGCAGCCTGTCCCAGGGCTCCAACACCCTCATAGTAAAGAAGATTTTCCTTAAGTTTGTCTGGAACTTCTGGTGTTCCAGTTTGTGCCCATTGCCCCGTTCCTTCAAATGCTATGCAAGAACCATAGAAAGGGTTATCAGACATGGAACAGTCTGGTGGTATTTAAAAGACGAGTAGATGAGGTGCTCAGGGACATGGTTTAGAGGTGGAGTTGGTAGTGTTGGGTTTATGGTTGGACTCGGTGATCTTAAAGGTCTTTTCCAACCACTATGATTTTGTGAATCACAGAATGGTTTGGGTTGGAAAGGACCTTCTAAGGCCATCTAGTCCAACCCCCATGCAGTGAGCAGGGACATCTTCAACCAGATCATGTTGCTCAGAGCCCCATCCAACCTGACCTTGAATGTTTTGAGGGATGTGGCTTTTACCACCTCTCTGGGCAACCTGTTCCAGTGTCTCACCACCGTCACTGTAAAAAATTTCTTCCTTGTATGTAGTCTGAATCTCCCCTCTTTTAGTTTAAAACCATCACCCCTTGTCCTATCAAACTGTCCCTCAAGTTAAAAAACGTAATTGCAAACCACCAGTGATGTGCAGGGCCTTCACCTCATGTTTGCCTTCAGAATGCCATTGGAAAGGTGTTATTCTTCGTTGTCCCATCCAAGGACAGGGTATAGACTAACAAACGGTCACCTGGCCTTGAAACCTGCAGAGCAGTTTCACACCTGTATGTCCCTGTCCTTGTACTGCCAAGTCAAATAACCGTGTCTGGGTACATGGGCAGTGATGTGCCTATTGACTGCTCCTTACATGAGAGGAGAAAATATTGAATTCAGCTGGTGAGGAGGTAGGGAAGCACATCTTGCTTCTCACCTTGATTGATCACACTCTTTTGGGTGGTGAGACTTCTTAAAGAATGAGAATATGATGTTTCTGTTGTTATCAGAAGGCAACAGGGAAGAATGCAGTTCCAGATGAATGAATGAATGAAGTTTGTGTCCAGTTCTGGAGCCCCCAACACAAGAAAGACCTGGACCAGTTAGAACAAGTCCAGAGGAGGCCACCAGGATGATGCGAGGGCTGGAGCAGCTCTGCTGTGAGGACAGGCTGAGAGAGTTGGGGCTGTTCAGCCTGGAGAAGAGAAGGCTCCAGGGAGATCTTATAGTGGCCTCCCAGTACCTGAAGGGGCTCCAGGAAAGCTGGGGAGGGACTTTTCATAAGGGCAGTTAATGACAGAACAAGGGGAAATGGGTTTAAGCTGAAAGAGGGGAGGTTTAGATTAGATATTAGGAAGAAGTTTTTCACTGTGAGGGTGGTGAGACACTGGAACAGGTTGGCCAAGGAAGTTGTAGATGCCCCCTCCCTGGAAGTGTTCTCGGCCAGGCTGGATGAGGCTTTGAGCAACCTGGTCTAGTGGAAGGTGTCCCTGCTGATGGCAGGGGGGTTGGGACTGGATGATCTTTAAGGTCCTTTCCAATCCAAACCATTCTATGATTCTCTAACACCAAACAAAAGGTACAATACTGCTACCTCGTCTTTCGTACGTACATCATCATACCAGCATTTTCCCATTCCAAGATTCACACCCAAGTGTGCTTGAGTTCGTGATTTTCAGGTTTCACCTGAGGGCAAATTGCTTTTGAGTAGGAAAGTAAAAAAAAAAAAAACAAAAATGGACTTGCACGGTGTACAGGGCAGGTCTTTAAAGATGGCAAGTCGTGTGCTTCTCAGTAGCATCTTCCGATGTACAAAATGGGATCAGTACGAAAGATTTGATATTTCAAAGGAAATTCAACACCCTGGTAGATCCATATGAGCCAGTCTCATCCTCCCTTGCTTGCTGGGACCTCCATCCCATAGTGATCTTTGCTACACGCAGGGCTGGAGCCCCGTGTTGGAGCACATACTGTGGGACTTGCAATGGCTTGAGGTTATCATGGGGATTGTTGGCCCATAGAGCAATCTGAGAAAGCAAAGTTCTCCGTTCTGTTCAATCTTGGCTTATTCACAGAAAAAAAGAGGTTTGTTTTCTCCAAGTAACCATTCTTTCTTCACATAGGACCTCTTATCTGCTCAACAACTCTATTTATTATCTATCTGTGCTCATTAATCTACCCTCAACTGATGAGTTTCCCTTCTCTGCATCTTCAAAGCAGGATGTCCAGTGAAATTCCAAATGAGATTTTATTCCCTATATTGAAGTCACCCATCCCTGTGGATTTGCTCTGTCCTCCATCCCTATCACACCAAATGTGATATTTAAACATCAAGTCAGAAATTATGTATGGTTGTCCCAGTGCTGTTCCCATTGAAGTACATATTAATTTAGGCAAAGTAACACGTTAAAATGTTCTTACAATTTCCAGAACCATTTGGTGTTTTTCCTGGAACAATCCCTGTAAAAGTGTTTTTAAGTAATTTTGAAAGAAACAAAGTGACATCAAAACTTTCTCCACTGTACAAAGCAACTTAAAAACAAAATTAAAAATCTCTATTTACCCTACCTGAAAACTTTTTAGTAGAAGTTAATTTATACAGCTGTGATCATCCAGTAATTACCATTTGTCACAGACTAATATTTACTCTTTTTTTTTTCACTAATTTAAAACCCCTTCATTACGCTACATACAAATTAAGAACAAAGTGTTGTGCTGGGTCTCTGAATGCATAATTGCAATTAAGTTACTCTCTGGCAGAAATAATAGGTGTAGGGTTAATTTGGACCACCAGTTGTTATTTTTTTTTCTTGTCTTGTGTGTTTCTGTACAATTAAATTACGCGGCTGCAGCACAGAAAGTAACACTCACTTATATCTGGGCTGTGCCGGAGTGTTTTTAATGGGAGTGTTTTTAATGAGCCTGTGTAACGAGGGTTTGTAGCACGGCTTGTTGACTAACAGCAGATTAGTCATGTTTGCTCATTCCATGAGAGGTGAGAGGATCTAAACAGTATTTCTGGCCCCAGTTGTGAACCAGCAAGTTTACTGAAGCAAATTAAGTAATTTCTGATTAAAATGTCAGTGCTTGAAGAATTAAAATCGCAGGAGGTCCCTGCAGAAGTTTCTGTATCTCCCTTTTTAGTAACATTTGCCTCTTAAACATTTAATGACGCCTTGGGAATAAAGATATTATAATTTTGTCATGAATTACAAATTCGAGTGAATGTAATGTAAATGAATATATTCCCCATTATAGGAACGGCATTTGAGTAGTAACATCATCTAATCCTCACTTATGTATTGAATTAAATCACAGTTTGCAAGGCTCATTTGCACCTTTACGTGCTATGTATGGGATATAGGAAGTTTTAAGTATGTGTAAAGTGAGAATTTCACGATTGCAATGTACCAGATTAAATATTAAAATAGATATAGCTAAAAAAAAAAGATAATAAAACCCCTTTCACTATTTCCCCCAGTAAAATTTAAATTACCCAACCTAAGTAGTAAGGAGGAAGAGATTATTTCTAATAAAGCTAGAGAAAAAGGGAAAGACTTTAAATATGGAGAAAAAAAAAATCTTTATCTCAGTCGACATTTTTAGGAGAAAAAATTGAATTTACTTTTGCTATAATTTATAAAGCACTTGTTACGTGTTTTCATTTAAAATGCTGGTTTTTACTGAAAACCTGGACGAACTGAGGAAAGTTAAAATAGTGGATGCATTCAATTTTAACATCCCCTAATTCTTCAGCAGGGATTCCCAAATCTCTTTGGTGTGACCAAAACTGAACCCTTTTTGTAGGGTTTTGTGTTGATGCTGTAATGCTGAAACCATGCTAAATTACACCATGGTTTTGTGTGTTGTTTGCATCCATTTTTAGTATCCTTGGGATATCAGTTTTCCATGATCACAGTTGGGGTATATTGACGTTAAAGCTGAAATTACGTAAAAAATTGAACAACCTGTTCCTGCCGTTCTGCTTTTAATTTGGAAAAAAAAATTTGGAAAAAGATTTTTTTGAATATGGGGGAAAAAAAAAATAATGCGGAAAAAACTCTGCTTTTTACCTTAGATAAACTTTTGACAAAGCCGAGCTCTGGCTGTTCAGTGTTGGCTTCTAGAGCTTCTTGCTGTTGCCAGACTTTGCACAATGTCTGCTGCAGATGGACTTGAAAATGCTGGCGAGTCTGATCCGTGCGAGCAGCAATATCCCTGCTGGAAGCAGCCTATTCCCTGCCCGTCAGGAACCGCTGCGGTGCCAGCATCCCCCTCTCCATCAGAAGGCTCCTGTTGTTAGTCCCCGCATCCCACTCGGATCACTCCTGGCTTTAATGGTCCTGGCGCTTAGGCAATGCTGTCACAGCAGCTTCGTTACTGGGAGCCAGGAAAATCCAGCTGCTTCCAAACAAGCCGTCATCCTCGCAGGGTCTGTCTGTGTCTGGGCAGTCCTGGCTCACACCACACCCACTAGCTCTAGTAGCTGCAAGTTCTTAATGTTCAAAGATCATGGGATGATGCGAGGGCTGGAGCAGCTCTGCTGTGAGGACAGGCTGAGAGAGTTGGGGCTGTTCAGCCTGGAGAAGAGAAGGCTCCGGGGAGATCTTCTAGTGGCCTCCCAGTACCTGAAGGGGCTCCAGGAAGGCTGGGGAGGGACTTTGGCCAAGGGCAGGGAGTGAGAGAACAAGGGGTGATGGCTTGAAAGTGGCAGAGGGGAGATGGAGATGAGATGTGAGGAAGAAATTCTTTGGTGTGAGGGTGGTGAGACAGTGTCCCAGGTTGGCCAGAGAAGCTGTGGCTGCTCCTCCCTGGAAGTGTTCTCGGCCAGGCTGGATGAGGCTTTGAGCAACCTGGTCTAGTGGAAGGTGTCCCTGCTGATGGCAGGGGGGTTGGGACTGGATGAGCTTTAAGGTCTTGTGATAGTTTAACTAAGCTGGCAGCCAAACAAGGTACAGCCACTCGCAGCTCCACCCCCCCACCCAGGGAATCAGGGAGAGAATTGGAGGGGGAAAGGTGAGGAGACTTGTAGGTTGAGATAAGAACAATTTAATAATTAGAGTAAAAATCAAATTAAAATAATAAGAAGAATAATAACAACTATATATATTGTGTGAGTGATACAGAGTGCAACTGCTCACCACCTGCTGGTAACGATCCCGGAGGAGTGACAAGGAATCCCGAAACCACAATCCTGGAAAAATGAGCCCAAGCAATTCCCGAGAGAATCCCCCCCTTTCCAGTCAGTCCCAGTTAATATACTGACCATGGTGTGATATGATCTGGAATATCTCATTGGCACATCCAACTGTCAGTTCTGGGTTTTACTCACTACTGCACTTTTCTTCTCCACTCCCCCCTTCCAGTCCTCTGCTCTTGGAAGCTGCCCAAGCTCAGTGTCCTTGTAGTTATCAACACTGTGCTCATAACAGTCCTCACTGAAACCAAAACACAGCGCTTGCTAGCTACTGAGAAGGAAATTAACCCTCTCCTAGCAAAAACCAGGACAGGTCCCTTCCAACCCAAACCACTCCCATGATCCTATGATTTCCCCTCTTCCTCCTTAGCTACAACACAGATGTCCTGGCATGATGAGGCTTAAAAAAAGACTTGTGTTCCTCTAGAAACTTCTTAGATGACCGGTCACTGAAGAGAGATGTGGCTCAGGTTTGCATTTTCAGCATCATATATAAAGTCTTTTTGCTCCTTGGTATTTTGGCCTTTCCATCAAGCAAAAACCCCCTGGTTTGTAGATACTAAGACTCGGATATGCTCTCTCTCTACCTTCCAACTATGTTCAGCTTTTGCTCAGCTTTTTAATTCCAACAACTGCATTAATGGTTTCTCTTAAAACTTCCATTATCAGATTCTATCTTCCAAATTCACTTCTTTTTTTTTTATTAAAAACAGAATTTTATATGAAAATTTTGGAAAATATTATAAAAGTTACGGAATGCAAGGAAAAAAGTTCTTAAAACTCTGAATAGTTGAGGATGTTTCTGATTTAGAAACTTATATTCCTACAGGAGTGAGTTAACTTAAAAACCATAAAGTCCTTGAAAACTTTTATGATTTACTATGAATTTAAAAAACGCATTGCATGAACACGTGTGTCCTTGTGACGAGCTGCAGGGAAGGTGCTCAGCTCGTGACCTCCCCGCTGGGGTGGTTAAAAAAAAATCAACAGGAACATTTTATTTGGTTGGGGTTTTTTTTCCTGAGTAGGAAAACCTCATAGTTTTGGGGCTAGTCTGGATTTTTCCCCATTTAGTTTCTATTTCCCATATGAGCCCATAAAATAATTACAGTCTACTCGTAGAGAAGCTGCTGGCTTTCAGTGCCATTGGCATTATAAATTATCAGTCTAGAGAAAGCCAAAATGTGTCATTCAGGCTCGAGGAGAACGTAAAAGGAGCATAAATGGTGCATCAATTTTATGCAGGCTCTTTGCCCAACTCTACTTTGACCCAGTCCAGGAAAATCAGTCCAGTGGCATTGATTTTTGTGCAGTGACTGTCTGTCTGTCTTGTCCTTGTGAGGCTCACAAATCGGTGTGCAGCACAGCCCTGTGTCTGAATTGACTGTTCTGCCTCGCCGTGCATCGCGCCATCTGCGCTGTGGGATTTATGATGCTCCAGTTTGCTGCTGTCCAGTGATGCTGCTGGAATCAGGAACTTTGCCAAATAAGGGTAATTTCCAAATTCAAAGTGCTGCTTTTTGGATAAATTAAACAGACATGCCTTAGTGGCATGAGAGCAGCCCTGCAGAGAGGGACCTGGG
>NW_010299309.1:25529-25772 GCF_000700745.2 Antrostomus carolinensis | reverse complement strand
CCGTCCCGCAGGGCCGGCCGGGGCAGGTCACAGCCCCGCTTCCCACCAGGCAGCATTTGCAACCCGGGTTCTCTGTGTGCAGCAAATTAGCACCTTCGCCACACCCCAGGTGAAACCGGCCGGACTCCAGCCCTGCAAGCTGGGGGCTTCCTGAACAGAAACTTGGAATAAAGAGTTTTGGCTCAAACTTGGCAAATACGCATGCCCTGGAAATCAGGGAAGGGAGAGAGAGATGCTCAACGC
>NW_010299309.1:0-25422 GCF_000700745.2 Antrostomus carolinensis | reverse complement strand
CAGCGCAGGCCTCTGCCCGCGACAGCACTGCCACCTGGTGCTGCCGGGGACACCGCACACCGCCTCACTCTCCGCGGGGACACCCATCTGCAACCCACACCAGACCTTGCCCGGGTGAACCCATCCATCCCAGGCCATTTCTAAGGCAAAAGTTCCCGCAGCAACACCCTGGGTCTCCAGCCTGCCCACAGCCACCGCTGGCTCCTGATGCAGCGTTAGAGCTGTAGCAGGGCTTTTCCCATCACCTGAAGTGGCTCTGAAGCCTTTGTGCTCTTGGCAGCACTGTGACAGCAGCGCAGGTGCCCTGGGCTGCAGGTGACAGGTCAATAAAATCATCTGTCTCTTCATCTCCACATTTACAAAAAGACATCTGCATGTGGTCTGACCAAAATATTTGGTGAATTTGTGCCATTTTACAGTGCTAGTTTGAAAAAACCTTGAAAGAACTGAAAGCAAGGAAAATGTTTTCCTCTGCAAGTCAAGCACTTGCTTATTCTTTTATTTGGGGTGCTTTATTTAAAGTATTTTTAACCAATTAGAAACAGAGTGTGTTTCTTTTTGTTGGAGTTTTGGACTGTTTCAAATCTCATTCCTTCCCTCCAAACTTGTTGGCACTGCATGAAACCCCAGATTTGTTGTTCTCCCAGCAGTAAGTTAAACTGCCTCTCCCCTTTGCAGCACGCAGCCTTCATGCTCTTGTACTCAGTGAATCTGAGCGCACATTCTAAGCTAGAATTGCTTGCTGATAAATGCAAAGGTCTAACTGACACTGGAAATACCTACTCGCCTCCCCAGATCTTGCTCTGCTTTACAGACTCCAGAAAACCCAGTATGTACCAAGGTCACCTTCACTCCCGGGTGAGAATGCAACCAGCAACAGGGTGGAACAAATCACCCATTTAACAGCGCAGAGCAATACCCTGCAACGTCCCTGTGAGACAGGCCAGGGGACAGCACAGCAAAGATGAGGATTTTTGAGCAAGTTCTACGCAGCCAAGTCAGAAGATGACCAGTATTGGAGCAGGCATCACCAATCACCATGGCCTTGTTTTACAGCTAATCAGAGAGACCATAGGGGTTTCTGTGCTTTTTTTCTACCCCATAAGGGGTAGAAAAGAGTTTCTTACACACACCTTCCCTCCTGTCTGGTCCTGGTCGCTGCAAGCCAGGACTCACTCGGAAGCAGGAGGCAGCAGCCCAAGTTTGGACCTCAGGTTGTTTCATACACAAAATTTACAACAAAGGAGGCAGGTTTTGCCTCTTTACCATCCATTTTAGCATAGTAACCCTATACAAATGGCAAGAGCTGGGAAGCTTAGATTCTGCACTTAGCTGTCTGAATATATGTCCAGCAAAATCTGGCAAATGCCTCTGGGTATACCACCAAGCAGTAAGGAACACCACTCACACAGATGTACTACCACATCAGGTCCAGGTATTGCGACCTGCAGGGTAATGTGGGTGCACAGATTACAAAGCAAAATACTAGTGACGTAGCTTGGCCTCAGCTGTACTGCTTGTTCACTTGTCTGCAAGGAAGTTGTGAAAGTCCCTGCACTCTCTGTTATTCATAGCTATTTGTTTATGTTGCCTTAAGCAGTTCTTGCTCTGCCAGTCACGCAAGCCCAACATTTATAATTTGTCCTATAAAATAGAAAATTAATGTAGGAAAGAGGCTAAATTAAAAGGTCTATAACTTTCCTCTGCAACATTAATGTCAAGCACTATATTCCATTTTAACAGAATAAAATGGGTTTGTGCTGTACTGGCTAGCTGCTTGCCTGGGAAAAGGAAATTTCCACAGTCCTCTTGTTCCCACATCCTGACTCCGCAGCAAAGACTGAGAATAGATCACAGGGACAAATCTTGTAAGTTTTTTTTCTCAGGAAACAGATCTATTCAATATTTGTTCTTCATGAGATGTTCAAAATTTGCAGAAAATAAACAGAAAAAAAGCCACAAATGTAGCTATTCCTGTCTGAATACCCATTTCTCCTACACAGAAAAATATGTTGGGTGTTGCTTTAGCTCACCACAGAACAAGTACTTGCAGAGCTATGGTTTAAATGAACTTATGCTGTAAAAAAATAGTGGCTTTACTGCTAGCTGCTCTCTGAATGGCAAATGTTATTACAAAGTGAGAAAGTAGCAGTAGCTCACTTCTCTGGCCTATTTAAATAAATCTTTGAGGTTACCTTGCCCAACAAAATCACACTGATAGAGCCCATTATTTCTAATGCACCACTGCTTTCTCTCCTGGGCACTATTTTCCTTCCCAGCATAGCCTGTTTATACAATTAGGCATTTCCTACCCTGGGACACAGCCTTTGCAGTGTCATTGATCACAGCAAATAATAAGCACACGCAGGATGCTGCAAAGTCTCAGTGGGCCAGCACCAAGCTCTCCTCTTAGAAATTTTTCCAGTAGATTTTTTTGTTTTGAACAAGGTGTAAGAACAGCCAGAACAGCCTCCTGTGTACCTGCAGCACAGCCCTGGGCACAGCTCAGGTAGAAGATTAACTGTGTTTAGAATACAATGACCCAAAAAGAACATAGCTAGTGCTCTACCCTGTTAGCTTAATGCTAGGGGAAGTAATTAAGGGTTCTATAAGATAGTTGCATTTTATAAGATTCCTCCAGTTTTCTTGGTGCTGAGTAATTATGAAGACTTCCCAGCCAATGCCTGCTACACCAATGTGAACAGAAATAAGTGCAGCCACTTCTGCTTGAGCAGGACCCTGGCTCAGGCACATGATGCCCCACCAAAAGCAAAGGAGGTGCAAACACTGCTCCTACTTACGCTGAAATCTGGGGAGTCACTCTGGACTTACCGAGGGGTCACCAGGAGCAAGCCAAGCCCTGCTCACGTTTCTCTCGCTGCTGAGTCTGGCGCAGGCAGGCACAGTGCCGCGAGCTGCTGCGCGCTCACCGCGCTGCCGGTGACAAGCCCGGCACACAGCTCACAGCGCGGCGTGGCCTCACAGGCTGGTATCACCCTCAGCAGCTGGACTGTGGGCAGTGCACAAACCAGTCTGCCTAAAACTCATTCAGGTACAAAGCACAGCAGTATCTTTATCACATCCTTTAACAGAAGCTGGCTGTACGCTTCCCTCTCCTCCGCTCACCTTACAGTACCTGAGCCGGTGGTTTCTGTCTCACAATGGGGGAAAATGCATCCGGCAGTGCAATAAACCCCTGGTTCCTCTGTGTGTCTGCACAGCTGGAAGAACATGGGTCCAGGACAGCTCTGCTCCGTACAACACAGCACAGCAACCTGGGGTCCCCAGAGGGTTCATCCTCTGCTGTCATTGCCTCTGCAAGCTCATGGCAGGCTGGCACAGTGGTGGTTTCTGTCTCACAATGGGGGAAAATGCATCCGGCAGTGCAATAAACCCCTGGTTCCTCTGTGTGTCTGCACAGCTGGAAGAACATGGGTCCAGGACAGCTCTGCTCCGTACAACACAGCACAGCAACCTGGGGTCCCCAGAGGGTTCATCCTCTGCTGTCATTGCCTCTGCAAGCTCATGGCAGGCTGGCACAGTGCTTCACCTCTCCAGAGCCTGCCTGCCCCTCAGGGAGCGGGCTACTGGCCTGGCAGGAGCTGCTGCTCTGACCCAGTGTGCCAGCATGGACAGAGCCCATGTCTTCCTGCCCTGTCAGTTTTCCTGTGGTCCCACAGAAGCCAACATTGCAGCCAGTGAAAATTCAAAACGACTCTCAGTGGATAATTAATTGTTATCATGCTGGATCATCTTTAATAAATGAGAAGTCTGTAAACCTGCTGGGCACAAGAACATGGCTCCATGATCAGGGCACAGATGTGCATTTCTGCAGGTGTTTCCTGAACTCCCTAGTGAGAGATGCTAGGGCTGCAGGCTAAAACATCCCCATTCATTATCTCCTCTTGGGACCTAGAAGCCTGCAAATGCTGTTGGGAGAAATATTTATTTTCACTAAAGATATCACATGCATCACAATCTGGGCACAGAAAATGCATTTCCCTGTGGAAAAGGCATTCCTGAGAAGGGTGCAGAGAGAACAGGGGAGAGAAAGAAAATAGATCAGGCTTGGCAGATAGTTAAGCGACTTCTGTCCAAGCACAGGTCCCTGAGCCATGTGCCCATTTTCAGGCTGTCCTTCCCCAAGGAGAGGGGGCTCTGGGCCACCCGCCAGCTGCGATTGCTGCACCAATTCTGCAAAAGAGGGTTAATCTGTTCCTGCCACTGTGCCACCAACACCACAGGGTGTGTGGCCCGTTTATCCCTGCTGGGGCTGATGTAGCAGGGATTTAACTGCTGACGGAGAGACCAAGGCTTAGGGAAAGGCTGACAGGGGGTTCCTGTCCCCACAGCACAAGAACAAACCTGCATATCTTTCTAATAGGGGTGAGTGTTTAAAAGAGAGCGACAAATTTATTTGGTCTTCATTAAACCAGGAGAAGGAAGGAAAGGCCTTGGGCACAATTACCTTAATGAAGCTGGCAGCTCTGCATGCTAACAGCACCTGATGTGCAAGGTTTGAAGTGCAGCTGCACAAAAACAACCACCAGACCCCTCAAAAAGCATAAGCACCTGGCAAAGCAAATACCTGTCTGAAAGGAGCCCCCAGATATCCATGCTGAGGAGCAGGTAGCAAGTTTGCCTCTTAATTAAACATGTGTTTGTGGAAATCATCTGTGCACAGAGAAAGCTTCGGCCCTTCCCTGCTTCCACAGAAAGCAGCTGCCCCTGCCAGCAGCTGTGGGGTAATGATGTGGGTGACACTGGGGTTAATGCCCACAGAAGGCTTGCAGGATGCTGGCAGCTACAGCACAGACAGCAATCAGAAGATGGTTGGGTTTTTTTCTTTCCAGCCTTTAGAAAACACCAGTGACTTCCAGGTGATGAAAAAGTAGAAACTACAGAGGCAAAAAGTACAGGGAGTGTTTTGGAGAGCAGACAGAAAAGGATCCCATGTTCTGCCTGGCAGGCACCTTTTAGACTCAGAATCACAGAATCATTAAGGTTGGAAAAGACCTCTAAGATCATCCAGTCAAACCATCAACTCAGCGCCACCATGACTACTAAACCATATCCCTGAGTGCTACCTCTACATGTTTCTTGAACACCTCCAGGGATGGTGACTCCACCACTTCCCTGGGCAGCCTGTTCCAACGTCTGACCACTCTATCAGTGAAGAATTTTTTCCTAATATCCAACCAAACCCCTGGTGCAACTTGAGGCCATTTCCTCTTGTCTTCTTGCTGGTTACCTGGGAGAAGAGACCAACCTCCATCTCGCCTACACCCTCCTTTCAGGTAGTTGTAGACAGTGATAAGGTCTCCCCTCAGCCTCCTCTTCTCCAAAACTAAACAATCCCAGTTCCTTCAGCTGCTCCTCATAAGACTTGTTCTCCAGCCCCTTCACCAGCTTCATTGCCCTTCTCTGGACATGCTCCAGGGCCTCCATGTCCTTCTTGTAGTGAGGGGCCCAAAACTGAACATTAGACTTGAGGTGTGGCCTCACCAGTGCTGAGTACAGGGGAACAATCATTACTCTAGTCCTGCTGGCCACACTTTCTGATACAAGCCAGGATGCTGTTGGCATTCTTGACTCCTATTTTGTTTGTGTCATGCACTGCCACAGGTTAGGCTGGCGAGCACACTTAGCACTATGACATATGGCAAGGAACATTTTAAAGCCGTGGCTGCTCCAACATTGATCAGATCCCGTTTGCAGACAGGAGGTGAGGAGGCTGCTCCTGTGTGAGCTGGGTGCGCCATGGGCAAGGTTTGATCAGCCTGCATCACTGTGGGATTTTTTGCTTCATTATGGAAGTGTACCAGGACACATTCAGGTTCAGTCTGGCTCTGAAAGGACATTCTTCAAAACTGGCTTGATGGGCCCTTCTCTCCTGACCATCACAGGAATTCACAGCATATATTCCCCATCTGCATCTCTGCTGCCCATATTGTACTTATGTTGGTTCCCTTTTTTTTCCCTACACCAATTATGTAGATATTTGCACAGTGTCAGAAAAAGCAGAAAGAGCACAGAATTTTGCATAACTGATTCATTCAGAGAAGCAAAACACTTCAACAGGTATCACAAACTACATCAAAATGCTCTTTTCAGTTCTTTATTTTGCTTCACTCTATGAATATTACAGTACAGATAAAAATCAACAAGTAAATAAAAGACAGAAACATGGGCTACATTTTAAAGCTATGGATGCCTCCAGGAATAGCTACTGGGCTGTATCACTAATTTTCAAGCTTGCCAAGGGTTATCATTAAAATAAAAGGCACATACATGCATCTAAACTAGGTTACAGTTCCAACAACTGTCTAGCAGATTTGCATATGTATCTATTGCTAGTTCCAAGAACAAGTAGAAATTGAAATCCAGTACAGAAGAAACAGTAGCCACAAAGTTAAGAATACTTTTCAGAAAATAGTTTGGCCAAACTTTTCTGTCAAAAAGGTGAAAACAGCTGACATGCCCTTCAAGTGATAGAAGCTGGGCACGTCAGGGGCTTGGCTGAAAATAGCTGGTTGCTCAGAATTTTTCTGTTCTGGGGATGATCACATTAACTGGAAGAATACTAACTATGGTCCAGGACAAGAATAATCCTGGTGCCTTTTATATGATGTAAGTTTAACTGGTAAGTCCCATGGAGGGTGGGTCAGAGGTGGAGTGTTACTGAACTGAAGGTGTATTTGAGCTATTGGTAGGCACATCTAACTATAATCTATTTATCCTGGATAATAAAAAGCAGACAAAAATAAAATGCTTGAGCTGTAACATAACTTATACCAGCACACTGGCTGCTCTGGGAATGTGTGTATGTGATGAACACATCAATACCACTACTGCTGCTGGATCTAGCTAGATTAAAGCGAATTATGCAAATCTCTGCTCTGCACATCCCCAAATTCAGGGCAAACATCCTAAAAAAAGAAAAAAAAAAAAAAAAAAACCAAAAAATCCCAAGGACTACTACTACAAAAACGATGGGGAGAGGAACCAGTCCAGCAATTGCTAATGGGCACTCTAAGAGACAGCATCATTGTGAGATGTTACTCACAAAGGCGACTCATCTCTGGAGAGGACAGAGGTAACACAGAGTCCTAGGCTGGAGGTCCCAGCTCTGCACCATGAGGGGCTGGTTAGGTCTCAGGGACAGAGCTTCCAAGGAGGCTGTCACTGCTGACCTAAGATCACCCAAAGCAGCACAGCACAAAAAGCCTTCAACAGAGAGAGGTATAATCACTACAGTTGCCTCCACTCCTCTGACAGAGGGGAACAGCAAGGACTCTCTTGTAACCAAGAGGTGGGATTCCTCCCAGGTAGCCCTTAGGTGCCTGCTAACAAGCATGCCTTGCTCTCCTAACAGCAACGCTTAGGGTCAAGGGAGGCTCTACCCCACCACAGCACCATCCTAATCCTCCATCCCTTCTCCCATTATCAGCCTCTTGTCAGCAGTTTAAGGTTGCCAGAACTGTAGGTCTGACCAACACCCTGCTACTGGGCCACTGATAAACCTTTTCTCCATCCTCTATGTCACTCAAAGGACAGAGCTGTCTTGCAATGTAGCTTCCCTGCAAGGCTGCCTGCAAATTTCCTTCTAGGCCCTACAAAAAGCAGAAACCTCCATTGAACTGCTGTGTAAGACCAGCCCACATAACCACCTAAAATATCTGTAGAGGGATCAGAGACTTCCCACCTGATTCTGGATCACACACTGTGAGCCTCATCCGATTTCATGGAAACAAGGAGAAAACTCTTGTGTTTGATCACCAGAGCCAAAGGAATGGAGCAGTCGCAGTTCTGTATCACACGAGCCACAGTGACCGATCACCTGCATGACATTAACTTGCACTGGACTGCAAGATGGATAACCTGGGCTCCTGTCCTTCCAAAACATATCCCCTCCCTGCTCAAGCTGGGGAGGTCTGGCTGCTAATGCTATTGGGCTTGTGACACAGCTGATGAGAGCTCACCCCAGGCACTACAGGCAGTGGGAACGTACCACAAATACATACACGCTCACCTGCCATTTCATGACAGAGTGCGATTTGTAAAGCACCACTGCTTCCACATCCTTCCACGAGAATTAGATGTAGGAAATATCCCTTGGAAACATCCTTCTTTCTACAAGAAATGACAACTTTTCCCCAACAGACTAAAAGAAACAGAACAAAGCAAGTTTTTTTGTTTTGTTTTGTTTTGTTTTCATTTAGCAAGTTACATTATGATGGGAAAATACAAAACCCCAAATCCAAATGTCTTTTTCTACTGGCTCTCCCCTCTGTTTCCTTCACTAGGGCAGTGATTTCTAGACAACTTTTTGAATCTTTGGGAGCAAAACCAGAAAGCATCCCCCATGCCCTGCAGACTGCTGGGCTGAGATTAGTGAGTGGATTATCTCTTTATGATTAAAGGATTTTGGCTCATGTTCAGAGATGTTACAGTCCTTCCCATGAGGGGTCCTGTTTACTCAGCTACATCAGCATTTGATGCAAGTGTAAATGCTTGGAGAAAGAGGGAACAGCCACCACTTTGGGTTTGGTTCAGTATATTCCTGTGAAAAGCTACCAGGAGGGGCTAGGTTTGGGCACAAGATGGAGGACAAGCTGGTATGGACTTGATTTTTGCCTCATGGATGCATTTGTTTCCTGAATTACATGAAAAGACAGAAAAGCTTCATGTCCCAAAGAGCTATAAGAAATAAGTGATTCCAGCAAAGTCCTCAGAGACTTCCAGGTAGAAACAAGGGAAAAAGCATATATATGTACATCTGTTGCCTCTTTTCTTAACTCAGCACCTGTTCTATGTAAATACTTATCCTACAACTCTGGCTGCTCTGGACACATACAATAAAACACAATTTAATTCATTAATTCAAAACCAAAATCAAACAACAGGCGGTACCGACCCAGCTTACCAGGAGGACTTCCATGCTCTTCCTCCCAAAGCCTGGCAGAGATAGGGCATGGCTGCTTGTTGCTGCCCCTGCTACCCTTTCACTCTTGTCAGAGCCTGGGCACTTTCTTTGCATGGCACAGGGCATGTGTGCAGGAGGAAGAGTGGACCAGAGGGGAAGAGGGACTCCAGAGAGCCTATCTTGCTGGCTGCCACTCCTCCAGCCCTAATGGGATGGGATTTATAGCGCTGCCTACCCTGAGCTTAAAAATAACTCAACTGAAGCTAGTTGGAAAGATTTATGCCTTTCAGCAAGTACCTTGCTTCCAGCCTGTACACCAGCAATCTCCTGACACAGCACAGAAACATCTTTATATTAGGAACAAGGTGTCATCACCCTGTTCACAAGGGCCGTCCTAAACCTAATCAGGTGTCTTTACTCCACTGTTTGTCTCAAGCACCAAGCTGTACCTGCAGCCCCAGTGGCCAGAGAGCTCCTAGTTGCCAGGTTGGCCTAGTTCATTCCTCCCATTCATTCCTGTGTGTTTAAACTGATTGCCAGTGCATCAAAAGGTCACACAGCTGCACCTGGGCAGGCCTATATGAAGCCCCACAAGTTGCATGCAGGTTTGGCTTTAGTAAATCCTCCAGAAGACAGGGTGAGGCTGTTGTGGGGACAAGCTAGGAACTGCCTTCTCCAAGACTTCTCCTTCCTGCTCTTCTGCTTTATATGGTATCTTTCTCTGAAGCATGAAGTTGCAGTGTTAGGACTTAATGGAGTCACACTGCCCAGAAGACCACTCAGGAGTGTAGATGTTCTTCAGACCTCCCATGCCTTAGGCTGTGCTCCCTCCTGCCAAGGCAACAGCACTGCATAAGATGTCTAGTGGGGCTGAGAGTCTTGACATTTCCCTGCATGCACCGAGTTGCTTTGGTCTCCTGTACAGCTGGCAGAATACAGATCCCCTTAGCAGGGGTCTGCCTAGCAAAACCCACTGCAGGCTGGCTGATGTCAAGGGCAGGGTATTTATCCTGACTCTCAGAAATGTATAAAAATATTAAGATAAAACCTCCACAGCCCACTGCTAGGTGCAGGGTCAGGGTCTTTCTGAGATAACTACATTGCAAGGGTAAGTGCAGAGACAGGTAAGTGACCTTGGTTTGCTTCACCACATGGTCAAATGAAGTTACTTACGAAAGCCTTTTGCATTTGTAACCATTTTGCCTTTCCAGTGGGCAGACGCAGCTCCTTGTAAGATTCAGACAGCGTGCTGGTGAGTGCTCGGAATGCGTGAGAACTGCCATTTCCAATGCAAAATGAAAATGCCTGAGTCACCATTTTATCAGGTGCTGAATAAGAACAAGTTTGTTTTTTCATGTCCATAATTATATGTTTGGAAGGGGCTGAAGCAGCTCTCAAAATGAGGAGGGAAGATGCTCCAGCAAGCTGTGCTGATAGGGCCCTTGGTTGGATAGGGCAGGGGGAAGAGCACTGCTGGGGCCAGCAGAAACTGATGTTCCCTGGCAAAACATGCTCTGCTTGTTTCTTTCCAAAGTTCCTCCTCACTGCACAGTAAATGTTTGTGCTTTGAGAAGGAACAGAAGGACTGGGCAGGAAGAAAGCAAAGGTTTTGTTTGGCTTGGGGGCCTTTTTGGCAATGGTCCTACATTTCTACAATTAAATCAGTCCCAACTCAGGCCAAAAATAAGCAAGGACAAACAAGAACCAGCCTCTCCACTTAAAGTACATTAACATCCCAACATTTCCTAGCTAGCAGACAGGCCAGGATTGGCATATTTAACATCCCATCCCTAGAAGTTGTTCTTCTCAACAAGGAGAGAAAGCATGGCACAGAAGACAAGAAGGAAATACACTGCTGGTATCATTCTTGACATATGGTGGTATCTGGGTGTTTGCTTTTGGCAGTTCAGTGCCTGCCACACAGCATGGCCCCTCCATCAGGCAGCTGTTGATACTGGGAAAAATGTTTACTTTTAATGAAAGACCACAGCCAATAAGCCATCAGCCAGTGTGCGCCCCATCCCGTGATTAATGACCTAGGGGATGTTTGTCTTCTGCAACACCGCCATGGCTCTCTCACCTCTGCAACTATTGGTCTGAGTCACATCCCGAAATGGGAGGGGCACCCAACCTTTAGATTTGTCTTAGTTGTATCTCGGGATGGAGAAAATTTCAGAAGCAGTGAAGAGGATGCAAATGTCACTGAGAGGGGTGCAGTTCCCCATCACTTCAAATACAGATAAATAATTTTTAAAAAAAGTTTGTTTCCTGCTCTGGCTTACCACCCAGCACTAGCATCAGCATAGGGAGGGAATGAGAGTACGTGTCCCCAGGCGATGGGAGCACAGGCTTGTTCCCCACTATTACACAATAGTGAAGACACTGAGGGACTGCAGCCTCAGTACCACGCTCCTACAAGAACAACCTCTAAGGCAGCTCAAAGATTGAGTGTCTTGCAAAATCCCTGACCTGAACCAAGTTTCCCAGCCTCCCTGAAAAGAATACTAGAGACTCATCTATCTTACCTTTTTAATTCATCACATATTTAAAACAAAACAAAAAAATCCCACCTTGTCACCAATAAATGTCCCCTGCATGCTCAAGTCTCCTCAGGAGGGAGTAAGAGACTTAACAGATGAGAGCCATAATCCTTTATGTGTGCCTGGAAATTGCTTAAATATTACTATGGATGTTTAAGAATCTATACAGACCCCAGTGGGACCTGACTGTCTAAATTGCAAGATCAACCACTGGGATAAAAGAACCTCTCTTACATTGCATCAAGTGGATTTGAGAAGGAAGCAGAAGGGCATAATAATCCTCAGGCTTTTAACAAACATCTGAAATTGGAGAGGTAAGAGATGAAAGGAAATCTGTAAACATATTACCACATTAAACTTCCATAGGTAATATTTAGACATCATAGAAGCTGGCACCTTAAGAAGAAGAAAGAGAAAACAGATCAGAAAAAGACAGAAATCTCCAAAACTCTCAGATGGCCATTTCCAGTGGCAATCACGCTAATTGCACACACAAATTAGGCAAACAATCATGAATGTATTTTTCAAAATCAAGCCCCATTTGTGTTACTCTTGCAAGAGTTTCCAATCAACAGTTTTCAACTGCAAATACAGAACAGTTTAGTCATCAAAAAGCAAAAGGATGAAGAATATACTGAACATGAACGGAAAACAATCTCTTCCCTATCTTTCCCATCCTTCTGTAACCAACTCCTTCTGAACATTTAAAATAACATTTTCTATTGACACGAGCCATAAAATTACTTCGGTTTAATGAGATCCTCTCATTTTAAAAATACCGAGATAAAAATGTAAATGCACAATAGAATGTTTCGAGTAACTTTGAAGGGGCTATTATCAAAGTATAAACATGACTATCTACCATCTGACATCCTGACTGCTACTAATGTTCTTTATGGAAATTTAAATAATTGTTTCAAAGTGTAATTTACCCTTCCATCACTAAAATCACTTACATGTTGTAATTCACCTAGCTCGAGCAATGAAAATGCAGTCTGCTTTCCTTCTCTGAATAAGCACAGTTTCAGCAAATCACTTAAGCACGGGCTTAAAAATTAACTAGCTGATTGAGGTCATAGCCCACTTTGGCTATGCATTAGCATGCTGCTGCAGGTGATGTAGAGAGGATAAGCAAGCCCCCAACAAAACAGGGTTTTCTCTGAAATCTGCCTCCTGAGACATCTCCATTAACATCCAGTGGCTCTGCCCTCATGCAGAAATTGTAACCGAGCACTTTAAATTGTTGTTGCTGATTCAGCGTTAGAAACCTTCACTGAGCACGGCTCTCTTTGGAGGGATGGATGGAAGGACATTTGTTATCCACACGTCCATCATCCATCGCTGCTGGCTGGCCACTTGCTAACCCTGCAGGCCTTGGCTTACAAGTCACACTTAACCCTTAGAAAGTAATCTCCTTCATCTGTTTCTCTTAACAGGCAGCCAACATACTACCCCTGCAGTCAAGCTGCACTCCTACTGAACCTTAAATACTTTTAGGTGAGGAATTCATAATACATGGGCTTTTAATGGGAGCTTACTGAATGGCTGGGACTCTCAAATGCCTCTTAGAGCACAAATGAGGAATCTCAATTATACTCTAAAATCCTCACAGCGGATTTTCCACTAAACACCTAAAATCCTAACCCATTCCCCCAGCTGCAGTGTCCAGACAGAGCAATATTAAACTACTCTGAAATTTACAGTTTTTCAGTAGTCCCTACAGGTCCCAAGTCAGTCCCACAGCTACCTTGCAAAGAAGGCAGTATTGTCTCCATTGTACAAATGGGGCAACAAGGAAGAAGGGGTGTGGTGGCACTGTTAGGTGTAGACACCTACAGCCTAAATGTCAGACTGAACAACTCTCCCTGACACCCCCTACACTCAATGGGGACTTTGTCAATACAATCAATGGGGTTTAAGCTGCAGCTCAACTCACCATGCAAAAGACACATAATACAAAGGAGATCAGTTGTACCCCAGATATTCTGGTTCCTCTCCTTTGGCTGTAGGGCAAGCCCAGGTCAGCTGCAGAGATCTGCACTGGAGGGGCAGCATCTCACCCCACCATCTCAGAGCAGTACAGAACCATCTCCCCAGCTCTTGCTCTAGTCCATGGGCAGCTGACTGCTGCTGCAGCTCATCAGGCAGAATGGAGTTCAAAGCATCCAAAAGATGAAACCATGTCTCAAGGTGATCCCCCACGCTCCATCACACACAGAGCTTTCGGCACAGCCATCCTCATCTCCTGATGTGGCTAAACGGCTGACTGAGGCTGTCTCCACACACAGCTTGAGATACCAGTTTAATCACAGGCTTGTAGGCACTGACACATACAGAAACTCATCATTTGGCCATAACAGCCTATTCACTAGCCTGCTCTCCTATCTGCACCCCAAAAGATAACGACCACCTTTCCAGCTGAACAGACCTCACTGTTTGTGAGCCCCTGTGGATGGGAGCAGGGTCTCATCTGGTCCAACATAAATGAAAGCAAAGCAAACAGATGCCTCGCCTTGTTTGCCTTGGTACTTCAGGCAAGTGAATGAATGAAGGAGTGAGATGCCTGCGTATGGCCCCAGGAAAAGAATGGAAGAGCTGCTTTTGTCAGCAGGCACTGCCAGGTAAGGATGGGGAGTGCCACTGCACATGGCATGCGGTGGAGGCCAGGCTGGCTCAGGTCCTCCTGCTCTTCAAAAAGGGATTTCTCATTCTGGATGACACATCAAACTTAGGCAATTATAGGGACCTGGATTTATCTAGGATTCAGTTCTCCTCCATGGCAAACTGATTTGTGTCAGATGTCTACTTGAGCTCTTTGATGGAAGTGTAATACAGAGATGGGCAGTTTGACAGTGCAACCACTTTCCCCTTCAGCTTTAGTTCAGCCTCTGTTGTTCAGCTGGGCATGCAGCTGACAGCCACAGAGACAGGAGAAATCATGGAGAACATGAACAGCAAACTGAGCCACCAGTAAGCCCAGGAGTATTTCCTTTCCATGCATAAAAATCAGAAAAATCATTTAAGGGCAAAAAAAATCAGAAAGAAGTGCAAGAGGAAGTTGCAGTTAATTTTTCCCATTTAGCTCTCCAATGTTCAAGCTATAGTTTGCACCTGCTGTTGTGCTCCTCACATTGCAACAAGCACTTACTAGAAGTGTGAATGGTTTAGAGAAAGGCAACAAAGAAGATCAAAGACTCTTTAGACTGTGAGAGAGACAGCTTAGAAGGAGTATCCTTCAGGTCCACAAAATCAGAAGTGGCAGGAGAGGAGGACAGGATCAGTTCTTCACTAGCTTGTTCTGTACTAGGTCTCAGGAAAGTATCAACCCAAGCTAGAAGGAACCAAGTTCAAAAGAGAGGAAAGAGGGGTTTCTTCGTGCAACAGGTCTGGGGAAATCCTTGCCACAGGACACTATTGATGCTAAAAATGTACATGAACTCAAGGGGAGTCTGGTCAAGTACATGGAAGAGAAATTCACTGAGAATTTCTAAGTACATTGAACCACATCTGACTTAAAGTTTTCTAAGCCAAAAATAGCTATCAGCTGAGAGAGCATTTGGGGGACACATCATGTTGCTGTTTCTTACTTTTTTTTTTGCCTGTTTAATGTGGATGGAGAAAGACTACTGTGCTAGATGGACACTTTATTCTGGCCTGGTTTTAATTTTTCTCACATTTTTCTATGAATTAATGTTGCCTCCATATGTCTTTTTTTTTTTTTTTTGTGACTTTTTTCCAGAGCGGCTTCTTTTTTTGACAAATAATGCTCTCCAGTCTATTAAACCCAGTGAAGATCTAGATCTATAACACAGCAATGCTGTGGATAAAGTGAAGCTGAAATAGGAAGTAAAACACACTTGCTCCTGGTCTCAAGGCTTAAAGAGAAATTACAAGGTGCTAAAACAAAAGACTACCGTGGCAACTAGTGGGGCAACATGTGCTCACTGAATACCAAGCACATTTTTCCTCTCTAACATTTAATCCCAGCAGTGTTTTGCCAGCCAAATGAACATTCTCATAAACAACAGAGATGCAATGCCTTTCTTTCCTCCCCAGCACTGGGCTGCCCTCCCCTTCTGCAGCCTGAGAGCAACAAAGCAGTGGGGAAAGGCTAGTGAGTTTGAGACTTGCACTGAGTTTGGAGCTCACTCAAGTAAGCAGGGGGACAGGAGAGAAAGAGAAATGACACATCCAGGCTGAGCAAGGGGGATGCACACAGACTCTCCATCCTGCTCTGGGTTGGAAATAGACCCACACCTGCCTTTCTAGCACTTCAGGGCTCTGCATTTCTCCCACTGCACCCTGCCAGGCCCTTGTCGAAACAGGATTTTTCTTATTAAACCCCCTTCTCCTCAGTGGACTTGTATGGAGGCAATGAACTCTCCCCACAGTGCAGGAGCCACCTTGTGCCAGTACAGCCAGCTACTCTGCGAAGCAATGTGCCTGTCTGCATCTTTCTTCCAGTTTGGGACATTTTTTTCCCAGTACTAACAAAGAAAAGCCTCCGTTTTGACTATTTTTTATATTTAGCAGACTCTCATATAGAAACTGTGTTTCCTGACCTTCTCTTGGAGGTTGGAGCATCCCTCACTGAAAGAGCTTGCCTTGCCAGCCAGCGGGCTAGACAGAGAAGTATCAACCCCAAGGGCATGGGCTGTGGATGGGAAGGAGAGGAGATCTCATGGGCTCACTCTCAGCAAGACCACTTGCCAGTAATTCCAAACAAGTGCAAAATTCGTTCACCAAAGTGTTTCCTCAAAAAAAGACATGCTCCCACTTAACTGTGCTCCTTATTCATGCTTCACACAGCATTTGAAGAAATTTGATTGTTCTAATCCACCTCTTCTAACCTCCAAAAAAACGCCAAACCAACCCTAAAAAGCAAAGTCATGTCACCTTCTTGGCTGAGGTGCTATGAATGAGCTGCAGGGCAGTAACAGATCTCCAGCAAGGTGTTGCAAGATGTGTGTCAGCCATTCACCAGGCTAGGTGGAGGCAGGGAAGGAACATTTCACTTGCTGAACAGCCTGCAAGTGGCTAGGAGAAATGAGTTATATCCCCAGAACTGCCTCTTCAGGTTAAGGGTGAGAACAGTAAAGGATTTATCACAGAAACTCCACCAAACACAGAAGCAGAGGAAAAAGCAAATTGAGTTTCTTCATCTATTCCATAAAAGGTAAATCCCAGTTATTGGACAGGAACACTTGAGCACAGCCACAGGATGTTGAGCTAAATGTGAATATTTATATACATATTTGTCTGATCAACCAACCAAATATTTACAAAGATTGTACCTGCTTACACAAAACATAAATACTTGTGGAAATCAGCCTTTCAAAAGCAACACCTAGGAGTCCTTCCAGCCTCACCAGTACTCCACCTGGAATACCCCTAAGCTGTTTCTAAACTGATGAAGCAGGTATGAATGAAAAGCTGCTCTCTCCACCAGCAAAAAAAAAAAACAAAAACCCACCACAGAAGAGGTTAAGCAATGGCAACAATAAGTCACAGGAATTCAGAAAAAGCAGCAGCACATTGGCTGCCCAGTCCCACCAGCAGTATAATAATTTTTCTTTCTTTGTTTTTTATTTCATATTGTGGCAAAAGATGAAATAGAGAACTTGAGAAGGAATTTGCAGCACAGAGGACTTAGCAATACCTTTCCAGTGGGCATTTGTAGACCAACATCATAGGAATGCTTGAGTATTGCCACTGTGAGATTGTCACAGACAGTTTTGATTCTTCGGCTTTTCCAGTTTGAATGCTCTGTTTAAGTATGTCCAGCTCCACCCCAAGCCCTGTAAAGAAGACTGCTATAGCTCATCCTCCCTCCTAGAATACCTTGGTTCCTCCCAGCAGACTTCCCAATCCCAAAAAGTCACTAGACTAAGGCAGAGCAAGGAGCACCAAGTTGGGTACTTTTATCCACAAAGAAAGCACAGTATGTCTCACTACATTTTTTAAGTAAGTTTCATTAAAACTGCCCCCTTCTCCATCGCTCTTCCTCAGTGCTCTAAGCTCCTTATTCCACTCCCATGCTCATGTAGCCCTCCCACACTGTCCATGTCTTCTCTACCCACTATGTGCACAAGTTTTGCATTTAAAACACTTCTCCATGCTTCTGCCTACACACATACACACATGTTCCTGCTCCTGGACCTTTCCCCTAAATGACCCAGCATTTCATAAATTGTTTAGGTTGGAAAAGACCTTTAAGATCATCAAGTTCAACCATAAACCTAGCACTGCCAAGGCTGCCTCTAAGCCACATCCCTAAACACCACATCTGCTGCACCTTTTAAATCCCTCCAGGGATGGAGACTCAAACCACTTCCCTGGGCAGCCTGTTCCAATGGTTGACAACCCTTCTAGCGAATAAATTTTTCCTAATATCCAATCTCAACCTCCCCTGGCATAACTTGAGGCTGTCTCCTCTCACCCTATCGCTTGTTACCTGGGAGAAGAGACCAACACTCACCTCACTATAACCTCCTTTCAGGTAGTTGTAGACAGTGATAAGGTCTCCCCTCAGCCTCCTTTTCTCCAGACTAAACAACCTCAGTTCCCTCAGCCACTTCTCTTAAGACTTGTGCTCCAGACCCTTCACCAGCTTTGCTGCCCTTCTTTGGGCATGCTCCAGTGCCTCAATGTCTTTCTTGTAGTGAGGGGCCCAAAACTGAAAATGCGGTGGAACCTCTGCATCCTGCCCATGGTCCCTGCAGATACACTTGCACACCAAAGAAGTCTGTTTGAGAAGGCACTGTGTAAGAAGGGCTAAAAACTGGGACCAAACTGACTACATTTGTCACAATCCTAGCACAGGGCAGGAGGTTTTCTTGTTCTCTCAACCCCTTATCCTATCTCCAGGAGAACCAGCAACCTCAGCAACTGGGTATGAGAACAGAGAGCAGAAACTCCTCATCGTGGCTCTGCCAGAACCAAGCAATGATTTCAGTCAAGACACTTTGTCCCACTGTACTAACTGTTGCTCACCCTCAGTGCCTCACTGGCACAAAACAAACTGGTTAGGACTGAGCAGGATGATTGCCAGGCTACACACAAGTGAGTCTTCAAGTGAACAAATGGCTGTGAATGCACATTAAAGCAAGAAGAGGGCACTAATAAGGAAACAATTAATTATTTCATGTTTTTTAGAACAGATTTTTCTATGTTTCTCTCTGAAACAAACAAAGCTGTAAGGGAATAAATACAATTGCAGAGATAATCCACACTTTGGATCCTAGAAGCATTCGGTACCGAATTCTGGAAAACAAAACAATGATAATGACTCACGCTGGGCCCGTGGGTGGCTCATCACAAAATTAGCAGCAGCTTCCATGCTCCCAGCTGAGATTGGCTTTGCTGGGTTGTTTTCACAGATCTCCAGGACTGCAATTTAGCACATGCAAATAGACCCAGCAGCCAATCGCAGCCACAATACTAGAAATGCATAAACATGCCATTTAGAAAAATGCTTTGCCATACAAAACATGATTACCTTCTTCCATGCCATTTCAGGCTATGGGAAGAAACGCTATTTCTATTATTAAATGTTACACATCTCCTTTTCTCCAAGGGGAAGAATCTATTTAAAGGCCTTTTAAGCAAACATCTATTCATACAATTGAAAGCTTTATGTACTACCGTCACGTAAGCAATCTCATCTTTTGCTGAACTTTTGATGATATCTGTACCACCTGGCTTAAAATGTTTACAACTAGCATCGGTTTGGTAAAAAAGGAACAAGTTACTTTTAGAAAGCAGCAGAAGTGGCTATGGGAAGAGAAGTGGACTGGTTTGGAGGCACAGTTCAGTAAGCTAGAAGTAGATCATTCTCACAAACAAAGCAGCAGGATAAGTGTTTCTTTAACAAAAGGTCTTTTCAACTGGGAACTGATGGCTGTGAATACCTCTAGAGGGATCTGCTGAAAACAGAAAACTAGCCTACTATCAACGATCTGTTGGACAGGGAAAACAGGAAGAATTTTAGGGATGATACATGTTAAAAAAGGTTAAAAGCCAGTCACCTAAAGCAATGATTCCGGTAAGTATTTGAGCACATGATCATTTTAAAATGGGACTACATGCATGCGTAGAGTGAAATGTGCATTTAGATGGTTCACTGAACCGAGACCTACCTCCGGAGACACTCTTTAGTCTTTGAGTGGACCTGACCTAATGATCTTCACACAGCTCTTAATCTGAAAGCATTTGCTCTGGAAGTCATCAGTCTGATTATGAACCTGGATCCTTTTGTTACTTTTCAATTGGAAAAACAGGAACATAGAAGACAGGATTTTGTGTATACAGTTATTCAGGAAAAATTATGGAAAAGCTAGAAAAATACTTAAATTCTTCGATAACTTTTCCTACTCAGACTTACAGTTTATAATGTGTCACAATGGTATGTGGTGTTTCAACCGAGACAAACTCTTCCTCTTTCCTTACTTTACTTTGGGAAATGAAGGAAGTTAAACTTTACTCCTTTGCAAAACCATGTAAGACTCCAGGTGAGAACTGTCATAAACCAGCCAACATCTGCTGCAGAGAACTGCTTATCGCACCGATTACAGCTACTTAAGAAAATGAAGCTTATTTTGCCTGAATCCACTCATTCACTGAAAGTAAAGCATTTAACAAATATGATATCAGTGACCCAGAGAAGTTTCAAGACTCAGAAGACTGGGTGAAGATCCGGCAATTCCAGACTCCCAGCTCCATAAGCCCAGACATCTGGCTGACAACTATGCATTGCCAAAGCACCTTACACCCAAGGAATTCCCTGGACCTGCATTTGCTTTTGAAGATTTATGAAATATTTTATTGCAAACTGAACAATAAAATCCTGCATAATATTAAAGACTTTTCTTCATATTATTACACAGAACTGGCTGTGAGCACTCAAAAAAGTTACATGCATATAAATAAATTCATTATAATCTGTATCTCCGAACTTCTGTGTGATAGAAACCAAGCAATTTAACCAAATAAAAACTCTATCAAATCCGTCATTTCTAGTTCAGGCAGAATAGATTTTTTTCACAAAGATGCACAAGTAGCATGATCTTCCAGGAGAGATGCTTAGACTATGTCTACATCAGAGGGTTACTTGAGAATAAAGGAAAGTGTGGGTTTAAAATGCTATGCTATAGCTATTCCTGAGTAATACCCTGGAGGAGTGCTCCTATTACAAAATAAAAATGATTTTTCAGAGTTTTGCTTAATTCATTTCCCAGGTGAATTAAACTAAATCAGACAAAGGTATTCTTTCCACTAGCATTTGAGTGTCAACAACAGGCATTATCCCAGAACAGCACAGGTACTTAATTTCCACTGGTCAGTAAGTGTTACTTTTCCAAAGACACACAACAGGAAGAGGGAGCCTGAGCAAAATGTACACAGGAACACTGACACACTCTGAACAGTGGTAGAAAACAGCAGGAAAGGGACCTGGTGCAGGAAGGAAAAAGTGCTGATGACCCCCAGTACAACACCACTGCTTCTCAGCCATGTGATCAACTCCCATTTCCAGTTCAGTGGCATTAAGCCACTGTTCCCATCTCCCACCAGCAATGCACACACCACACTCTGAACTGCCACAGACCAGAAGGGCTCTTAGTGCTCCCTAAACTCAAAAACGAATTGCAAATTTTACTGTCCTTACATACACAGAGTTATTGCTTCCATTAACCTGAAGCTGACTGCACAGTACTTGCTAGACACTATAACCTCCTGTCTACTTGAATAAACAGCAGTGGGAAAAAGTTTTAGAACTAGTGTATGTAAGTAAAGTGTGCATGAATGCACAGATCATGGCACGAGCAAAACGAAGAATGCCTGTTTTGCTCATAAGCCAAATGTTAATCTTGAATATGCAACTGTACCTCTTTAGTGCATGATTCTATTTGCATCTGCAGATGAGATGTCTTGCATGTGCAGACACCGCAGACACGTTACGACAGTGCCCCAAATACTCTCAGGACAAATGCAAAGATGTGTATTGGCAGTAGCAGACAGGCTAATAGCAGAGACACAATCTGACCCTGCTTACCTAGACAGAATGCTTGTTCCTATTGCCCCAGACATCAAACAGCATTGCAATGTTTAGAGAAGCCCAAAAACCTACTGTGCCAGATGTTGTTTTAATTTACCATAAAGCCAGCATCAGTCACTACACTTCCAGAAGCATCTCCAAATTTTACCAGTGTAAGTGTCCCAGGGATGCCAAGTTCAGGGTTTACTTGCAATATAAGCTTAATTTCTACTGAAGGCATCAATTTGCAGAACAGGGATTTAAACTGAGAAGTACTCTTATCTAAATGTTTGAGAACAGATCAGTCTCTGGATACAACCAGGCCTCTACTACCAAAAATGAAGCTGAAAATGCGTTGCTAGTTGATGTGATGATGTGAGAAATATATGTAGTTTTAGCAATGATGTATCCCATAGGAGAGTCTGTACAGGAGCCAAGGGCAGAACAAGCATGAGACAGAACCACTTGTACAGCCAAATAAGTCCTTATAGAGGAGGGCTGAAACACTTACTAGCAGAAATGTCTGTACTGCTGTTAACGGAGTCTACACGTAAATGGCCTTTTGCATCAAACTGGCTGCAAACCAGGTACAGGTCACCTAAAATGTTTTCCACAACTCCATTCACAGTTATTTCAACATTATGATCATTATCTGATATTTACCTTGAACTTAACAGTGTAGTAGCTATCTATGTCGCAATGTTGACTAGGCAACCAAAAGAAAAAAAAATTCTGGACTGGCAAACCACACCTCCCAAGCAAAGGCGAAAAAAGTGTTAGCAGAGGAAATAAATTAACTAAAAAATATTTAACAAAATTAATTATGATTACACCATATAGAAGAGAAATATCTCTGCACATGCAATACAATCAGTCAGCTTACAAATTCTGAAACTAAGATAACAAGTGAAGTACCTAGAAAATGATACGGGACATTGCTGTGCTAAAATACTTACAAAGAAATACACAAAGGACTAGGAATAAATCTCTTGCTCTGTACTGCTATGAATTACTTGCACTTTTGTGGTGCCTTAGAGACCCATTATATCCCATTTTGCAAGGTGCTGCTCAAGCAACCAAAGCAGCCTGCCCCTGTACAGATTAAGACAAGTATCAGCAGACCTCAGAAGTGGAGCATAAGAAAACAGGCTAGAGCTGGCTAAGAGTAAGGGTGAGAGGTCGTAGCAATAACAGTAACAAAAATCTTGCTGATATTTTCACTAGCATCACAACAAAGCTGCATAGTACGTTACAACTACCTTCAATATATTTCACTCTTTTTCTTTGAAGTATGATACATTAGGTTCTGTCAGAATCAGGAGTAGTCTAAGGCTCTGAGTCAGCACAACACACTAGTATGAATCTGACTTTAAACATGTGCTTACATCCTTATGATTTGTTTGCATTAGAGAAAACATAGATAGGAGAAGGGCAAAAGCCTTGATCAATCTCTCATTTAACTTAAGTGCACAAAGTACCAAATAGTTTGTCATAAACCACCTACTATCGGGGTAACTCTTCAAATCGGAGGATCAAGGGCATGTAAGTAGCTCACAGCACTCTATGCCACCACTGTTGTAGTCCACGGTTCTGCGGTCCTTCCTCTCCTGTAATTCATAATTCTTTTATTGGTTTAAATCTCTGACTGGCATAGGCCCCTCAGTGCCATGCTTGGCACAGTACTACACCTTTAAGAACGTCGCAGGAGTATACACCTATTTCCTAAGGCATGCTTACCTTTTGAAGAAGCAGCAAGGAGATGTCTCCTCCAGGAGGCCCAGCCCACAGTGACCCCCTTATAAGTGAAAGCTTTCATTTTTACTACACATTTTTCAAGAACATAAAGCCCAACCTTACTGGAAAAGGAATAAATACAGCCAAGAAGGAGGAATGTATTTTAATAGCCTGATTCAAAGCAACAGATGATGTCTGGAGTGCTGAGGCTCATATAGGTACAGGGCTAGTACCTGGAGAACAAAGTCAGTTAGAGATAATTATAGGAGATCATTCCTGTCAGCTGCCTCCTTATAGCACAATATCACGAAATACAAAGACTATACAATGTTCAGTATCACTCCATACTGAAGTGGAGAGATATGGAAATATTCAATCACCATGTATACATCAAGCATGCTTCAGCACATGATCCACCAGTAAAGCCAAACCAGCTCAGCAGGGCATCTATTTAGGACATTACCATCAGCTTTTGGTTGGCCTAGCAAGCCCTATGGCTGAGCACCACCCCATTTTACCAGTAGGTCATTGTACTCTCTACTGCACCAGGCTTCCACATGACACCAAACAAACATTCACACATAGCACTGTGAAGGAAACTCTAGTATAATTTTTCATTGAAAAGAGAACAATATGTACAATGCTTCCAAGCACAGTCATAATTTGTTCGATTTATTTATCATATTGTTCTTCAAAGCAGAGCAGAAAATACTTTCAAGGGAGTCAAGATCATTTTCTCAAAGATTTCCAGCACCTCCCCTATTACTGTGAGCCAGGCACAGACAACAACTTGCACACACGAGTCTCATGGGAGGGAGATACTGTCATATTGTTCTTCAAAGCAGAGCAGAAAATACTTTCAAGGGAGTCAAGATCATTTTCTCAAAGATTTCCAGCACCTCCCCTATTACTGTGAGCCAGGCACAGACAACAACTTGCACACATGAGTCTCATGGGAGGGAGATACTGAGGCACAAACAGGCAGCTATAACAATTAAAAAATTTTCCTTAGCAAGGCCAGAAGGGAATCCAGGCTACCTCAGCAACAGTGTTCCCCCAAGCACAGCCTTTCTCTTCAATGGTCAACTCCAAGTATTTACACAGGAAGCATGGAAATTTTTCTCCTCTAGGACCAAGATCTCACATAAGTAAACAACATGAGTGTTAGCAAACAGTACTTTAAAAGACATCCTTGTAAGCATCTAGTACCCAAAGATTACAATGGTCAGGGCTCAATAAGCAGATCTAGTCAAAAGCCAAGTAGGAACTAAAACCCAGTGAAGCCCAAAGCAGTAGAGTTAGTGCTGTAACATCTACAGATCTTTATAAGAACAACATTGGGTTTCTTTCTGTGTGCATTTACCCATGTTGTAGAAAGGGAAAGTCAGACTCATGAAACATGTAGCACAAAATAAATTGCAGAGACACCATTTAAAAATCTTCAACAACATAATCCTAAAACTCAGGGGCACTGCCACACCAAACCAAGGCACTTTTCCACTTAGTCCCTTCTTCAAAAAGTGTTCAGGTACAGCTCAAGATCACGCACATCCTTCAGCCCTTCACCCCACAGCACTCCCCATCATGGTACAGCCTCCAGCAATACTCCCCCCACAACAGGCTGGAGTCTCCCAGCCCCTCATCAGGAGCACCCAGGGATTTCCCCTTGCTTCTGGGGGCATCCCCACTCAAAAGCCACATTTAACATCTTGCCAGAAAAATGTTGCAATGTTGCTACTACAAACACAAGGTATAGGGAGCTCTTGCAATGGGCCCAGGCCCAACCCTAGAGTCATGCAGGGTCACAGGCACTCTGGGGAAGGTCATCCTTACCCTGACCAGGTACTAAGAGAGACCACGGTTGGGGGTACCAGGTGGGATGGGAAACAGAGGAGTTTCATATGGAGAAGAGGGACCAGTGTGGGCTGCAAGTAGGATGGAGGACACTAGTGAGGGCCATGTGGGAGGCTGAGATCCATGTGGGGAAGAGAGACCTGTGTGGGGGTTCTGTTTGTATGAGGGCTGCATGCGGGGTGTGGAACCTGGGTAAGGGTGGAGGACACAGATAGGGTGGAGACCTCAGGTGGATGAAGGTCCAGGTTGGGGATGGTGCCGCGAATGGGGGACCTGGGGTTGGAGGGGACCCGGGTTTGGGGGATCCCGTGTTGATGGGGTCCCTGGGCCGGGGG